>NW_025893499.1:431383-642365 GCF_002878395.1 Capsicum annuum
ATTGGTGATTATTCGTTTTCTTCCGCTTTTGATTTACTTGATTATTGAGTTTGGGTTGCGATAGGCTTACTTTTCTAGAGGGTTTGACAAGTGTCATCACATGCCTATATTGGGTCGTGACACACAGTGAGTTGAGTTGTATTTTTCAAAACTGAATATTATCATGTTTAACTTATATGCAGTTCATCTTGAATATAAGGGATGTTCATTATTATTTTCTTTTATGATTTGAAGTGTTCTACTGCGAGCGATGGTATTCTTTTACGATTTATAGCATTACTATGTTCTTTGTCCAATAGTCAGTCAGTGATCCGTTTGTTCTAAATTTTCTTCTTCTATATTGATTCTCAAACCAAAATAACATGAATTTTCCTCCTTTTTCTAAAATTTCATGCTATCTAATTTAACACTTGATTTTTTTTAGTTCATATTTATCTAGTTGGTGACTATAAAAGATGGTCATCCATAGATGATTCATTTTGTACACTCTATAAATTATTTTCTTTTTGGGTGTGACCTTGAGTTTATTTTTTAAAATGTTTATATCTCAAGAATGTGGTTGAAGCTCTTAGATAATTCTCCGGATTTTTTGTTTTTCTAATGCACGAGTAAGACACTAAATTTAATTTAACATATTACAATTGTTTGTTTTATTTTATTGTTTTAAGATCATTTTTGTGTTTGGTTTAGTGAAAAAATCATGCCCAAAATGGGATGGAGTGAACAAGTACTACATGAACACATTATATGTAAATGATCTGTGACATATGTTGTACAAATGGATCACTATACATATGATAACTTACAAGCACTATAGATGCATAAAATTGAGCCCTGACCAAACTAATACAAATGACCTCACTACAGTATTTACAAATTTGTGGAGCAGATATTGCCAGGGATTAGATTTCTAGAGAAATTCCTTTAAGTAGTAATGGTGTGTGTCATAACAACAAAAGTTAATGGAGTCAGTTATGGTTACCTTAAGGGAAAGAGAGAGTTTCGATCAGGAGATCCTATTTCCACACTATTGTTTGTGTTGGTTATGGAGTACCTATTAAGAACAACGAACAAAATGAGCATTTTTCCTAATTTTAGAATTTATCCTATGTGAAATAAAATTAATCGTACTTATTTATATTTGTAGATGATCTTATTGTAGAAGAAAGTAGACTTAGTAAAAAGATGTAAGCATTGAGATACTTTTCAGTAGTTACTGGCTTGGAAGCTAATATAGATAAGTTTAATATGTTTTTAGCATTCTAGATGCATACACTAACGGAAGTTGACAAAGTTTACTTGATTTTATATAGGTGTATTGTAATGATCCAAAGCATCGTTACATGTGAAAATGACTCAAAGAAATTTGACAATGAATAAAATGCTCTTAATGGATCATATGGAATTTATTTTATGGATAAAAATAGAGCCTACATAACTGGACCAAGAAGGAAAAGGGAACTAGACCGGCTTACCGTATACTATTGCAGCAGTAAGCTAACTGCTATAGTAGTAACCCTACAGTGGCCAACCCAAGTTATTTTAAAAATCCTATATTGTTTCAACTCTTTAATATCATCCTTTCCCCTAAAAATACCCTATATAAACCCCACTTTCATAGTCATAAAGCAGCATCTTTTATGTATGAAGGTTATGATTAATTTTTAGTAGACTTAGGCTAGTTGCATGCGTTGTAATAGTAATGTTGGGAGATTTCATGTCTTAGGACTTCCAACATGATGTTTAGATATATAGAACTAATAATAATTTGGTTAGGCTTGAATATTATAGAAAATGGTCATTATGTCCTACTGGAAACTCATATGGATATTTATTCAAATCATGTGAGGATTAGGATCCATTAAATAATAAAGGTGCTTATGGGTAAAGCAGGGGTTAAAACAATAAAAAGAGTGAAAAGGTAACGAACTAAGGTTGCATTGGGATATTCTTAGTTATCCCAATGACTAATTATCATATTGAGAATGTTTATGATGAGTATGTATGATGTAGAAGCTAAGCTAGTAAGGTGGTTTGAGTGATAGCGTTAAATTTATAAATATTATTAAAGAATGTGAGGAAAATGTAAAAGTATAAATAGGAATCAGGATTTACGCAGTGGGCATTATCATTCAAGTAATTGTATATGAACTAGATAAGGTACGTGAGTATAAGCATAAAAGTTATATATATGCATAATATAAAAGAATCCTTGGTCAATCAAAAAAGAGAAAAAGAGTAAGAGAGATGTGATATTGTGGAGATACGTACAGGTAAAGGGAGTATGTTAGTCCCTCTAGATTTGTACATATGTTAATATCATTAAATAAATGTAATAGCTTTATGGCACTGTTTGTAATTGTAACTACATTACATACTGATTCATGATATTATCGGTGATGAGATACGATGATATTTATGATTATGATAGTGATGATACTAAGCTCATGACGTTCATAATGTTAATGGTATTGATGTTGATCTTTATAATAAAGAGTATGATGTTGCATCATGATGTTGATATTGTTGATGATGATGAAGATGAGTTAAGAAGGGAAATAGAAGTTGTGTATGTTGCTTAATATTCCCCATGTATTATGTATACTTTTCGATTCATTCATATGATTACTTGATTAATGGAAACCTATAATTATATCTGATGGTTGGGTCCTGCTAGTCAGTCTCGAGAGAATATGTCATGTGTAGAAGTATCTAAAACTACATGATTAGATTTTTCTATACCATAAAAAGATTAAATAGTCCCAAGTATTTGATATAGTGAATATGATAAAAGTTGTCTAAACTATGTTAGAAATAGGGATGTATAAAATTAAATAATAATATAGAGTGAAATGGATAATTAACAATAAATATATACAAAAATATTAATGGATAAGTAGATCATAGAGAGACTAAGTGATGATAGTAATACATGTATAAACGAGATTTAGTAACCGAAATTTTACTGAAAGTCATGGCTTCTTCCTATTTACTATTAATACTATAGGTTTCTAACCTTGGTTGATGATTATACCTACCAGTACATACAGTTTTACTGATAATACACTTACTATATATCTTTCTAGGGATATTACCATATGGCAGGTTAGTTGGAGTTTCTATAACAGTGACGGTGATCATTCTATAGTAGCTCTTTCCCTCTCTATCATGCATGGATGTTGTGTCATAGATTCCCCTACTCTATGTCTAATACTTCTTATTATGGTTTAATCTAGTTTCTGGGGATTCTCTTATGCTTATTTTCTGCATTTTCTTACATATTGACTGATTATGTTATTAGTTAATAGAATAAAAAGAGTTTGAATAAAGAAATGTTTTATAGTTTGCATGAAATGAATGATTGGGTAGTAAGTGTTCTCTTATCTAGGGTAAGGTTAGGTTTGTGCCCATATGATCTGGGATTTTGTTCGTGACATTATAATGATCCTCCAGGTCATTTCCTATATTTTTGCACTTATCACCATTTATAGATTTCCTATGTCATTTATGACTTTCTGGGGCTAACAGTTTGGTTACCGGGCAATTCATTTGGTTATAAGATCTATTTTCTTGTTTCAAAGTGTTGACTATTAAGGATTGGGTATCGATCTTAAACATTAGGTTAATAGTCTCGTATTCAAATTCTGACAGTTCCATTAGCTCTGAAACATTAATTTTAGTTTAAACGGACCTTTGATTTGGATCCTAAGGCTTTCAAACACATTTTGAGCTATTGAGTGGATTTTTTTTAAAATGATTATTGGGTGTGGGATCCACATTTCATCAAAACAACCCCAAATAGGAACTTCAATGACTTTGTTGATGTAATGACCCTTCAGGTTATTTTCCATGTTTCCATATATTTTTTACCATTAGAGCTTTTCTATAGCTACCCCAAGTTATTTATGACTTACTGGGACTGTCAATTTGGTTATTGGGCAGTTCGTTGGGTTTTTAGAGTCAATTCCTTATTTAGAAGTCTTCACTTGTTCCAAATAAATGTCCACCAGGAAAAAAAATTTTAAATATGATCTCGTATGTAAATTTCGACATCAATTTTTGGCTAGATAGACCTTTGGTTTGGGTCCCTATGCACCCGAGCTTATTTTAATGTATACGTTGAAAGTTAAAGAAATTAGATATTTGAGTGTGGGACCAACATTTGCTCGAAATAACCTCTAATAGAAAATCCAATTATGCCATTGAATCTGAAACATTAAATTTAGTTTGGTTACATACTTTGTTTCACATATAGGATTCATTCAGAATCCCAACAGGTTGATGAAGTGGCAACGATCGCCAGCCAAGGACTGCAATCACGGTGCCCTTGGCAGAGAAGATAACGCATTTGCGGTGGAGGAGTGGTGCTCGTGAATGTTTGTGCAATCACCAAAATGGTGCAATTGTGTATTGCTGGTCGCGATAGCAATATTTGATTACTTGGATGGATATAAATAGACACTTATGTCGTGAATTATCCCATTCTTCATCCACACCTTGAGAGCAAAACCCTAAAGAGTAAGAAATCTTAATACTAAGACTTATGGGTGACTTAGGAGCTTGATTAACATCTATTTTCATGATTTTCATCAAATTTAAAGTAAGAATTCACCCTTTTATTAGTGAAATATCTTGATTTGATTCTCAAAACCCTAATAGCTTGAGGGCTTGATTTTAGTCCCAAATAAGCTTGGATTACACCCATTCTTATGGGTTATGATTCCTTGATCATTTATGAGTGTTGGATTGGTTTTGGAAATGTAATTTCTATAAATTGGACCAACATGGGGGTTTTGAGGTAATTTTTGGACCCAGCACAATGGTGCACAATATGGGTATCAATGCTCTAGTATTGATGAGTAGAATGTATTTTTGATAGCTTGGCATCTTAAGGAGGCTTCATGGAAGGGGAAAGAAAAGGTTTAGTGGTTCATTGATCTTTCTTTCGCGTTGAGGTAGACTTGGCTTAAACCTTTGTTAGACTGAGCTACTTTATAATATGCTTGTGATATTGTGTTTAATTTTGGATGGGTTGTATGTGTTGATTAATGGAATGCAAGATAGGGGTTAGTTGAGATGTTTAGGGTAGTTGGATAATGTAAGCTTGAAATACTAAACTTATTCCCTTGTGCATTATGTGAATTAGTTAGTTAGACTTCATATTTCATTTTTAGCATGAGAACATCTTATATTACTTTAATTAGGCCTAATTGACCTAGTTGTCCATGTTTTAGGTAAATTCCCTATCTTAGGGCTATTTTAGGCTAGTTTGACATCTAAAAGTGGATTTAGCTATCTTAAGCCTAGTTTGGATAGAAATTTGCCTACAATGAAACTTGTGGATTAGAAGTGGACTCTTAACCCACTTTAGGCTATGAATATGTTAGCTTGGTGAACCTTCACACTATTTGGGCTCGTGGGGATGTGTATTAAGGTAATAGTAATGAATCTTGATACTTGGTGGCTATGTTGGTAAATAAGAGGATTGAAACCTATTGAACATGCAATTTGTTATGCTATTGATGATATACTCATGATAATGATTTTATATATACATCATGACTAGTTTAATCTCAAGTAGTGATTATATTATGACCGGTTTAATTTTAGGTATTGATTATATTATGACCAGTTCAATTTTGGGTATTGATTATATTATGACCGATTTGATTCGGGTATTGATTATGGTATGACCAATTCAATTCCAGCTATTGACTATATATTTATATTACCAATTCGAGTTTGGGTATTTACTATGACATTAGGAAAAGATAAAGTGATGTATAATCATTAAGGAGCGACTAGTGAATAAATGGTGCTTAGTGGACAATTAGTGGCTAATTTATAACTTCTGAATTATGGAACAATGTTGGCGAATTTCTAGGTGATGGCATAATACCGAGTGACAGGAATTATGGAATAATGGATGGCTAGTTGTAAATGATGCATGACTACTCATCTCTTGAGCGTACTCTCTAGTTGTATGGGAGGCTGTGATGAGTGATTTACTTTTCTATACCAATTAGGGTATGGGAGACAGTTTTGTAGTTATGTTTACTTGTTTCTTTATGTTATGATATCATTATTATCTCGATTTATACATTATTTATGTACAGTGATGATGGAGATTATTCAGGTTCAATTTCATACCTGGACCTAGTAATGTTATCTTACATTCCATCATTTCTATATCATGATTTAACTCACTCGGCTGATGATTCCTTTTGAGTACTCATTATTTTAGTACTCATACTACACTTATGTACCTCTTTGGTATAGATTTGAGAACTAGTTACTGCCATTGATCATTATTTGTGTAATGATTGATTTTTGGAGATAGTGTGAGCTCTTAGAGTCTGACTTGCCCATTTCCTTCTATGTTATTATTATTCTATCTTTTGTATCGATACAGATGTTTGACTACTCTAGATATTTTGGGTTTTATTATTATTATATGCTCTTGTGCTGACTCTACCAGGTTGCGGGATTGGTATATTGTATGGATTGTTTTTATCTATTTAGAACCCTTATTTAAATTATAAGTTGTGTTCTTGAAATTTTTCCTATGGTCAGTATTAACCCATTGCATTAGCTCCGGGTTATAGGTTTGGCTTACCTATTGGTAGGATTTAGCAGGTGCCATCATGAATCATAAATCGAGTCATGACAAATTGGTATTAGTGCATAGTTTTACCAGTATTGTTGGTACAAGAGAAAGTGTCTAGTAGTGTCCTACGGATAAGAACAATGACATTCATTTATTGGACATTCTTAGGAGTTCTTTACCTCTTTTATTCATATCATGGTAAGAGTCTAAAATGGTTTGTAGAAATATTCCTTTGACTTTACTCTTTCATAGATGGCCAGGGCACCTGAAATCACTGCATGAGATGAGGGTCCCGAGATTGAGCCTATAGATCCTAATCCTATTTATGGACAACCTAGATGTTATTCCAGTCATGTGATGTGTCCCTAGCTAGGGGCCATGATAGGCCACCTTCCCCAAAACCCTATTTCTACTCCTGAGCCAGAGATTCTCTCGCCACAACTGGTGGTGGGACAAGGACTAGCCAATGCTCCACCAAGGTTAATATCTTCTTTCTTGCTCAAATATATATTGGTTTAGCTTTTAGTTTTAGTTAATGGTATGTCGTCTGATGATGCACAATCCACTGATCATAGTGGTATTAGGCAGAGGCGTAACTTGTAGCTGCGGCTCCCAGAGTTGAGGTTCCTCCTGCACTGGCAGTTTATCAGCTAGTATTTACCCAACCTTCTATGTCTTCTAAGGAGCATAAGATGTTGGGTAGCTTCTTGAGATAGGCTCGGCCTAGATTTTTTATTACTCCGAGTGAGGATGCCTATGAGTTTCTGATTACTTGTGAGGATAGGCTCCATAATTTAGGCATTATTAAAACTCGTATGGATTACACCATATTTCAATTGGACTTGTTTTCCCATTATTGGTGGAGATATTATATGGATTATAGACCAAAAGGATCTTCTCCTTTGTTTTTTATTCAGTTTTCTAAGATATTCATAGAGAATTATATACCTCGCAACCTTAATGATAATTTGAGGGATCAGAGTACAAGGATTATTTTCATGAGTTGGCTAGGCATGTAACTTCTATTCTAGATATTGTTCGCTGCTTTATTAGAGAGTTAAGACTTTTTATTCGTATGTCTACTCAGAGTTTGTTGTTGCGAGTAGGTCTTTTGCTGAGGTCTTTCAGGTCATAATAGGGTGATGAAGGAGATGCATCGTGAGGCCCAAAGCGGCAACAATAAGAGGCCTAAATTTTAGGGCAATTTTAGTGGGAACTGTAGTAGTTCCCAATTCATAGTTTTGTAGCTTTCATGGCGGTTTCTCTACGTCCACCCTATTAGCCTCAGAGTCAGTCGAGTTGACTAGTTCAATAGCTCTTTAGATTATTGATGGAGGTCAATATTGTACTAGTGATCACCCTAGTTAGGGTAGTGATCAGTCTTCAAGAGGTCTATCTTCTGGGTATTCTAGACGTGGTGGTTATTCTGGGGCAGCCGGATCAATTGGTTCTGGTCCAACTTTAGGAGCATGTTTTAGCTGTAGTTCTTTAGACATTTGGTATGTGAGTGACCCTCTCGTAGGGCAATTATTATTTTGGCATAAGGTGCTTCCCCTATTAGAGTAGTTCATCCCTCAGCTAGAGGTAGTTCTTATGGTCGCAAGAGTGGTTCCCAGGGTATTCAAGAAGATTATTAGGCAGGTAAGACATGAGTTCGGTCAGGTACCTATCCAGGTCATAGCGATGTCAGTAGTATGCAATACCTACTAGACCCAAGTCTGAGACTTGTGATGCCTAGTATTACAGGTATGATTTTGGTATGCCACCAGTCGGACGTTACTTTATTTGACCCAGGATCCACTTATTCTTATATTTTTGCTTATTATGCACCATGGTTGGAGTTGTCTTGTGATTCATTATATGTGACATTATATGTATATACTCTTCTAGGTGATTCTTTAGTAGTAGATCGAGTATTCAGATTATGTGTTGTTATTGTTAGCGATATTGATACTTATGCAGATCTTATCATTCTTGATAGGGTGTATTTTGATGTGATTCTGGTCATGACATGGTTATCCCATTATCATTTGGTCATGGATTATTTTGCCAAGACCGTTACCTTGGCCATGCTCGGCGTACCCCAGTCGTGTGGCAGAGAGCGATTAGCCACAAGTCTTATCTTGCTTATATTTGTGATACTAGAGTGGAGAGTTCGTTGCTTGATTCCGTTCTTATTGTTTGTGAGTTTCCTATTGTATTCCCTACCGACCTGCCTGGTATTCCCCCTATTCATGAGATTGAGTTTTCTATAGATCTTGAGCCTAGCACCTGGCCTATTTCTATGGCATTTTACCTGATATATCTTGTTTTGATGATTTTTAGCTGACAATAAGGGACCAAGTCCCTAGATCCTTATGTAAACATACAAATATCATATGTCCTACACAGTTTTATCTGTTAGTGTAACAAACTGTGCAGGTGAGCTGTGCATAAGTTAGGACACCTTCCCCATTAGAAATTTGACCCTAATCATTATCCAGCTATAAATAGAAAAGAATGCTTCTCAATTCATAGTTTTTGCAATCTGATTATTCAAAAGGAAAATTGGCAAAAACTCAAATATTGCTCAAGTTCCATGCTTTTGTGTGCTAAGAGAGTGTTTGTTCTTGAGTCAAGTCTTAGTATGTAATTGAAGACTTGTCTTATAAGACTAATGTTTTTCTTTTGTTTGTTGAGTTTTAGGTGGAGTTACATAAGTTGATGTTGGCTAGAGTTAATCAATACTGAGAAAAATCAGGACAAAGTTGTCAAGAAGAGTTTGTAATAGTGTTGTTTCAAACTAGTGGAGCTTAGAGTTAGGTTGTAAATGGAATCTATAATCATGAGTTTGATTATAGTGGATTCTTGAGTGATTGTGAGGGCAAGCCATGGTTTTCCCTCCCTTGATCAAGGAAGTTTCCACATAAAATCTTTGTGTTCTTTAATTTTGTAAATTCCCGTATCTTGCTTGTATTTATTCTAATTATATGGAACCTGGTATGGTCATATGGTATAGGTAATGGATGAGATTTGTTATGCAATTATTAATGGTGTAGATGGAATTATCCAATGGCCTTGTTCCCACTCTCTAACGCATTAGAACACCTCAATACATGCTTATTATTAAATCTGCATCTTCACTAGAAAATTTCAGAAGTTCCCCGTTTACTCATGTAAGACCCATGTGTATTTTCAGCTTCTAAACACTTCATTTTGTGTGCCAACAGCTCCCTACCTCATTGTTGTTGCATTAAGTACCCATTTATATGTCTCTTATTAGCAGATTATTGGTTCAAGGTATGTGATGACCACCAAAGTAACAACTCAAAGGCTAAATAAACTAAGTAATACAAATCTGTAAAATGATGAGTGGCAGCTTAGGGGCATTTGCCTAGCATGGGCCGATCTCGATACCTTTATTTGTGGGTGGCAGCTCAGGGGCATAAGCCTAGCATGGGTCGATCCTAATCTTTATATAGGTGTCATCTTAGGGGCGTAAGCCTAGCATGGGCCGATCCTAATTTATCTATTTACCACTGATCAGCTGGTCATTTGCATTATATGGATTACAAAGATTATAAAGTAAGAAGGTAAAACGAAGAAAAAATGTAATGTACATTGTCCCACAAGTACTACTTATACACTTGTATCAGATTTCTATTGTGCTTTTATATCAAGTGTGTTGTTACCTTCTGCCTTACATATTCAGTACATATTTTCGTACTGACGTCCCTCACGGGGAATCTACATTTCATGCTGCAGGCAGAGGTACTTCAACTCATACAACTCACTAGTAGCAGTGCAGGCTTTTCAGGGATTACTGGTGAGCTCCAGGTTGATTTGCATCTTTTTGAGTCTGTTCCATATATTTTGGTATTGTACAGTAAGTCAAGAGTAGGGCGGGGGTTTGTCCCGACCCTAACTAAGTCTATGTATCTTTTAGAGGTTTTGTAGACTAATGTAAAGTTATGGTAGTGTCCTAATTTTAGACATGGTGGCCACATCAGCCAAGTGTTGTACATATCAGTTTGGGCGTGCATGTGTAGTTATTTTCATTGATACATAATAGCATGTTGTCAGGACATTTAGTTGTTACAGTTATATGCATGGGAAGTACAAGGTTATGAATTGGTTCTCTCGGGCCTTTACGGCTACGGGTGCCTGTCCACCCCAACAGGATTTGAGGTGTGACAAAAGTGGTATCAGAGAGGTCATCCTAGTGTGTCTACAAAGCTGTGTCTATATAGAGTCCTTTTTATGGGTGTGTTGTGCACCACATCTATAAATAGGAGGCTATGTGACATTTAGGGGTTGTCTCTTTTTCTTCATATCTTAGATCGTGCAATAGAGCCCATGTTGTAAGCTGTCATATTTAACCATTGAACCTATTTTTTTCCTCTTATTATAGTAAAGATTCCAGTTATAAGAAGGAGTAAGAATAGGTAGGCGGATAGATGAGACTGCCGGGGAGAGGACCAACAAATCACCACCTAGACGATCTAATCAAAGTGAGGCTTAAGCTGAGTTTGTGTCCCAAACTTCTTCTACCCCTCCATCTCTAGAAGAGCTAAGAAGGAGAAAAACCGCATCCTCAAACTACCTATCAATGTTGCAGACGAAGATCTAAGGAATGCAGTATAATTGTTGGCTTGTATAGTTGCTGGATAAGCTCAAGGACAAGCCATTCCAACTACAGGTTCTAGTGGTGCAGATAGGGCAGCTAGCCTACGAACGCAGGATTTTTTCAAATTAGATCCTCCCACATTCATCGGATCAGACTTAATGAAGACCCACAAGACTTTATTGATCAAATCCAAAGGGATCTAGATGTTATGCATGTGTCGGGTAAAGAAACAGTTGAGCTAGCAGCATATAGATTCAAGGGGAAGGCTATATTATGGTATAAAGACTGGAAAAGGTCTAGGGGTATCGATCCATCTCCATCTACTTAGAAAGAGTTCAAAGAGGTATTTCTTGATCATTACCTTCCATATGAGATTCGAGAAGCCCATGTAGATCAGTTCCTAAATCTTCGCCAAGGAATATGAGCGTGAGGGAGTACAACCTTCGATTTAACTCTTTGGCTAGGTATGCTCCTAATGTTGTAGCTACAATGGATAATAGAGTTCATTGATATATGGATAGATTGGATCCATATCTGGTTAGAGATTGTACCATTGCTGCTTTGAACAAAGACATGGACATAGCAAGGATACAAGCATTCACACAAAAAACGGAGAATCAGAGGCAAAGAAGAAGAACACAAAAGTTAGAAAGGGGATATTCCAAGAGGTCTAGATCTACGAGGCAGTTTATGGCATCCCAAGAAGAGTTTAGACCACCTAGGCCATTATCTTCTTATTCTGCAGCTAGTGCTCACCACAGTTTCAAGGGTCTAAAGGTAACCAGTTTGGTCAAAGAAATGAGAGTCAGAGTTCGCGCACAACACGGTATCAAGAATAAGGGATTATTTTCCAATTAAGGCCTCCTCGAATGTAGACAATGTGGAAAGCTTTATTTAGGTGCATGTCGGTTTGGAACAAATGCTTACTTTTGGTGTGGTATGTCAGGACATATGATGAGAATGCCCTCAAAGGGGCATAGGTGATATGGCACGACCTACTGGATCAGCCGTTGCATCATCATCATTGGTGCCTTATTCAAGTAGGGGTGTACCACCCATGGGTCGTGGTAGAGGTGCTAAAGGAACAACTAGCTCTAGTGGAGTTCAGAATCGTACATACGCTTTAGCAGATCGACAAAATTCAGAGGCTTCTCCAGATGTGGTTATAGGTACATTGTCCATCTTTTCACATGATGTATATGCATTAGTTGATCCGGGTTCTACAATATCGTATGTCACTCTATTAGTTGCTGAAAATTTCAAAAGAACACCAGAATTGCTAGTTAAGCCATTTGAAGTATCTACGCTGATTGGTAAATTGTTATAACTAAGAAAGTATCAAAATTGTATAATAACTATTTGCGGTCGCGATACAATGGCTGACCTAGTTGAGTTAGAAATGGTAGATTTTGATGCTATAGTGGGCATAGATTGGTTAGCTTCTTGTTATACCACAGTAGATTACCGAACTAAGAGGGTGTGTTTCCTAGAATGGAAAGGTAATATTGGTGCGCCAAGAGGTAAATTTATTTCTTATTTTAAGGCGAAAAAGATGATTTCCAAGGGTTACATACATCATCTGGTTAGAGTGAAGGATACAAATGCGGAGACACCAACTCTTCAAACTATTCCACTGGTAAATGAATTTCCTGATGTATTTCCTGAAGATCTTTCGGGTTTGCCTCCAAAATGAGAAGTGGAGTTTGGTATCGATGTGATTCCAGGTACTCAACTAATCTCAATTCCTCCGTATAGAATAGCCCCACCAGAATTATGGGAGTTGAAAGATCAATTGAAAGACTAGCTAGAAAAAGGATTCATAAGGCCTAGTGTGTCCCCTTGGGACGCACCAGTGTTATTTGTGCGTAAGAAGGATGGCTTGTTAAGGAATGTGTATTGACTATAGACAACTGAACAAGGTCTGGTTACCACCAAATGAGGGTCAAAGAGAATGACATACCCAAGACAGCTTTTCGAACACGGTACGGTCATTACAAGTTCCTAGTCATGTCCTTTGGGCTAACTAATGCACCTGCAGCTTTTATGGATTTGATAAATAGGGTGTTCAAGCCATTCTTGTATATGTTTGTGATAGTTTTTATAGATGATATTCTGGTTTATTCGAGATCAAATGAGGACCATGCCAATCACTTATGACAGGTGTTGCAGATTCTTCGTGATCGTAAGCTATTAGCAAAGTTCTCTAAATGTGAGTTTTGGTTAAAATCTATGGCATTCTTAGGTCATATTGTATCTGATGAAGGAATAAAGGTTGATACTCAAAAGATAGAATCCGTGAAAAACTGGCCAAGACCTATAACGCCTACAGAGGTTCGTAGTTTCCTTGGGTTGGCAGGTTATAGTAGGTTTTTTGAAGGATTTTCTTCAATTTCTGCACCTTTTACAAAGCTAACACACAAAGCATCCAAGTTCTAATGGAATGATGCTTGCGAAAGAAGTTTCCAAGATCTGAAGAATAAGTTGACTTCTACACCCGTATTGGTGCTTCCAGAAGGCACAGAGGGGTATGTAGTGTATTATGATGCTTCAAGAATTGGCTTAGGGTGTGTATTGATGCAGCAAGGTAAAGTCATAGCATATGCCTCGAGATAATTACGGCCACATGAGAAAAATTATCCAACACCTAATCTGGAGCTAGCAGCGGTTATATTTGCCTTAAAGATATGGCGTCACTACCTGTACGGGATTCATGTTGACTACACTGACCAAAAGAGTTTGCAGTGTATCTTTAATCAGAAGGACTTGAATTTGAGGCAACGAAGATGGCTTGAATTATTAAAAGACTATGATGTTTATCATCTGGGAAAAGCAAATGTGGTGGCAGATGCATTAAGTCGTAAAGCTATGGAGACATCTATAGAAAGACAAGGGATGACTAAGGATCTACCCCAACTAACCAATTTGGGGGTTCGTCTTCTTGAAACTCCAGATAAAGGGTTTATTGTGCATAATACAGCAGAATCTTCACTAATAACTGAAGTAAAAGAGAAGCAATATGCAAATCCTATTCTATTACAGCTTAAGGAAAATGTGCAATGTGGTATGACAAAGGCATTTGAGCTTACGCAAGAAGGGGTACTTCAGTGCCAAAACAGATTGTGTGTACCTGATGTAGACGTACTAAGAAAGAGGATTATGACAGAAGCACATCATTCAATGTATTCTATCCATCTAGGGTCAACAAAAATGTACCATAATTTGAAAGAGATGTATTGGTTGGGTGACATGAAGAAGAACATTGCAAAATTTATAGCCGAATGTCCAAATTATCAAATAGTTAAAGTAGAGCACCAAAAGCCCGGGGGTTATATGCAATGTATAGATCTTTCAATCTAGAAGTGGGACATGATCAACATGGATTTCATCACTGGTTTGCCTCGTACATTTTAAAGGTTTGATTCTATATGCGTGATAGTTGATAGGCTTACCAAATCAGCACATTTTCTACCGGTTAGGACCACTTACACAGTTAAAGAATATGCCAAGTTATATATTAAGGAGATAGTTCGACTACATGGAGTTCTAATCTCTATTATATCGGATCGAGGAGCTCAATTTACTGCAAATTTTTGGAAGTCTTTTCAGAGAAATTTGGGGACACAAGTGAATCAACAGCTTTTCACCCTCAAACGGATGGACAAGCAGAACGTACCATTCAAACACTTGAAGATATGCTACGAGCTGGTCATTTGCATTATATGGATTACAAAGATTATGAAGTAAGAAGGTAAACGAAGAAAGAATGTAATGTACATTGTCCCACAAGTATTTATAAAGGTGGTCTACTAGTACTACTTATACACTTGTATCAGATTTTTATTGAGCTTTTGTATCAAATTTGTTGTTACCTTCTGCCTTACATATTCAGTACATATTTTCGTATTGATGTCCCTCACGAGGGACCTGCATTTCATGCTGCAGGCAGAGGCACTTCAGCTCATACAACTCACTAGTAGAAGCGCAGGCTTTTCAGGGATTATTGGTGAGCTCCAGATTGATTCGATGCTTTCTGAGTCTGTTCCATATATTTTGGTATTGTACAGTAAGTCAAGAGTAGGGCGGGGATCTGTCTCGACCCTAACTAAGTCTATGTATCTTTTAGAGGCTTTGTAGATTAGTAAAGTTATGGTAGTGTCCTGATTTTAGACATGGTGGCCCCATCGGCCAAGTGTTGTACATATCAATTTGGGCGTGCATGTGTAGTTATTTTATCGATACATAATATCATGTTGTCAGAACATTTCATTGTTATAGCTACATGCATGGGAAGTACAAGGTTATGAATTGGTTCTCTCGGGCTTTTATGGCTTACGGGTGCCTGTCCGCTCCAACAAGATTTGAGGCGTGACAAATTTTGCTACAAATTGTTGTTTTCTTACTAAATTATGATTTTATTGCCTATGTTTGACTTTAAGGAACCTGGTCCCTTGTAAGGTGGTGCACCCCTATATTTTATCAATTGGCATCATAGCAAGGACACTCTAAAAGGTTCATATCTAGAGTGACTTATTGATCATGGCTGCTCCACCTAATATAGAAGAAGGGCTATCTACCACTAGAGTACCGCACTTTAAAGAGAAGTACTATGCATGGTGGAAAACCAGGATGTATGGCTTTATTATGGATGAGTACAGTGAGTTGATGGATGTAATACTTGATGGTCCTTATGTGCCTATTAAAGAGGTCAAAGAAGGATACGTAACAAGGATGGCTCTTAAAACTAGGAGAGAGTTTGATAATGAAGATCAAAGAAAGTTTAAAAGAATTCCAAGGCAAAGAAATCGCTTGTTGTGGCATAGGACCTGATGAATATAATAGGATTTCTGCTTGTGAAAATGCTAAGAAAATTTAGGATTGCTTGAGGACTGCTTATGAATGAACCACTAATGTGAAGGATTCAAAAGTTGATATGCTGAATACTCAGTATGAAATCTTCACCATCAAAGAAGGAGAAACTATCCAAGAGATGCATGCTAGATTCACTTCAATCACCAATGAGTTGCACTGCTTAGGAAAAGTTATTCCTTTGGATAAACAGGTGAGAAAAATTCTGGGAGTTCTTCCTAAAACCTGGGAAAGCAAAGTAGATGCTATCACTGAGGCAAGAAACTTGAAAACTCTCATAATGGATTAACTTATTGGTAATCTAAAGACTTATGAACTCAAGAAGAGTATGGGCAAGACAAAAAGGACGTACATAGAGAAAAATATCTGGCATTGAAGGATTAAAAGTATAATTAAATCGAGGAGGACACAAATGTTGCCTATTTAGCAAAAAGAAATTGTTAGATCTATGAAGAAAAGTAGTCAGTTTCAAATAAAAGAAAGTAGCAGCAAAAAGGAGGCACTGTTGAAGTTTGTCAAAGATATGGAAGTCTTGAGCATTTCATTAAGGACTATATAATACACAAAATAGATTATCAATAAAATCTCAAGACTGGAGGTGACAAAGGAAAGAATAGGGATTGGGTCCCTATAAAATCAAGAAAAAAGGCAGCAACTGATTATGTAGTGAAGCAGGCCCTAGCAATCTAGTGAGACTCCTCCCGGGAAACTGATGAAGTTAAGAAGTCTGAAGATGTGTTGAAACACCCTGGATTTTGGGCCTAGGAAATTTTTTAAGCTTTGATCTCTCTATCCTAATAAGGACTCATCATACGAGTTGTATGGTATGGGTACGAGTCAGGTGAAACAAATTATATGGTGTATGGTGAATAGTGGTTGGGTTTCTATTGTGGTTATGAGTTGGGTGGTATGAGTCATTAGGTGGTGTGATGAGTCATTAGGATGATGTTTCATCAAATCAGAAACTTAGTAACTTGACTTGGCTCTGAGTATGAGTGGCTCACTAAGAGCCGTAAGGATAGGGTACTAGTGGTAGGGTTGAATTATATATTGTCCATGTCAAATCCCTTGGGTTCTACCTTGGGTACGACTAGGACATATGAGTTGTATGGTCTAGTCATGAGTGGGGTCATAGGGTCATATGGTTTTGAAATAAAGGTAGGGATTTTTTATGATCATGGTTGAATAATGTTTCTCATGGTTTAATTATGGTTTTTTATGCTTCAAGTATTATTTTGAATATTATGGGATGCATGGTAATAGTAAATGGATTTCAGGGTGCTATGGATTCCCTAAATTACTTGGTTATGGTCTTGAAAATTATGTGCCCACAACTTGTTTATGAAAATGAATATGAATATGATTTTGTCTCGTAGTTTGACTATTTTTGAAATTCTTGCATTGCATAATTGGTAATGGAACCTGAATTGGTCAGGTTTGATTTTAAGTGATTTTGAAAGGGATTGGTGGCCATGGTCTTGGTTTAGTTGGAAATGGTGGAGTCTAACTTTGCTTTAATTATTTCATGTTGCATAATGGAGGGAGTAATGCAGTTTGGGATGAAAGGGAAGCTCAGTCACCGGTATGTTGGTCCGTACTTGGTTTTGAGAAGGGTTGGCATTGTTGCATATGTGTTAGAGTTTTCTTCTAGCTTTGGCTCTATTCATCCAGTGTTCCACATATCGATATTGATAAAGTGGTTGGGTGATCCATCGATAGTTGTTCCTTTAGAGAAGGTGGGTATTTCAAACTCCTTATCTTATGAGGAGGTTCTGGCTAAAATCTTGGATCGGTAGGTTTATTGCATATGGACCAAGGACATAGCCTCGATAAAGGTTCTACAGAGAAACCACAGGGTTGAGGAGCCTTCATGGGAATGAAGTCCAAGTATCTATTCCTATTTCTCGTTTTGTAAGATCATGCTTAAGGTATGTGTTGTTCTTAACATCTTTGTTTTCTATCTTTGTTAAAGGTAGATTTTGAATTCCTTGATATTCTTTTTTCTATCTTAAAGGTAAGAGTGGAGATGTTTAGGGGTATAATCGGCCTAGTTACTAGCTTTTCTAGTCATTCGAAGTCGAATGATCTAAGTGGGTGAGAATTAAAATACCCTAGATTCTGGCTCTTGAAAATTTTTTGAGATTTGAGCTCACTATCCTAGCAACGACACATCATACGAGTCGTATGGTATGGGTACGGGTTAGGTGACCCAAATTGTAAGGTGTCTAGTGAATGGTGGTTTGGTTTCTGTTGTGGTTACAAGTTGGGTGGTATGAGTCGCTAGGACTACTCTTCATCAAATTAGAAATGTAATAACTTGACTTGTCTTTGAGTACAAGTGGATCACAAAGAGCCATAAGGATAAGGTTGAGTTGTATGTTGTCCAGTGTCAAATCCCTTGGGTACTACTAGCTCATACGAGTCATATAGTTTGGTCATGAGTGGTGTCATAGAGTCGTATAGTAGACAGTGTATGGATGTCCAACTCACTATATTGGTGACGACTCAATGGTACAAGTCGTATGTTATGGTCACGAGTCACGGGGACAACTGGTAACCACCTATGGCCTTTTTACAATCTTAAGTTGGGGGCATTCTGGACATTTCCCCCATTAACTCCCTTTGATACCATAACTTAAAACACCTTTTGGGATGTCATTAAAACATTATTCCCAATCAAACACTCTTAAAATCTCTCTCAAACTCTCTGTTCACGCAAAACCTAGGGTTTCTTCAAGATAATCAATTAGGGATTTCAAGAGTGATTCTCTCTATATTCCTTGGTGTCCAAGGCATGTTACTCCTCCCTCATTGTTATTTTACAAATAAGTATATTTTTTAGTGTATGGTTTTTATGGTATTGTTATTGTTTTGAAATAAAGGTTGGGGGTTTTGGGTTCTCATGGTTGAATAACATCTCATGGTTTAATTATGCTTTTCATTCTTTTAGTATGGTTTTGAATATTGTGGGATGCATGGTAATAGTAAATGGATTTAGGTGTGCTATGGATTCCCCAAATTACTCAGTTATGGTTTTGAAACATATGTTCCCACAACCTATTTATGAAAATGCCAATCAATATGATCTTGTCACATCGTTTGAATATTCTTGAAATCCTTGCATTGAATCCTTTGGGTCACCTAAGAGAGTGGTTTGAACTTTCATTTGTGAGGTGTGATTGGAAATTTGATACATCTTTTTTTGTTAATCATCTAGTGGAAGTAAGGGTCACTTTACTAGTTTTACATTTTTGCATTCTTCTTCATCTCCTTTCTTCTTGGTATGTTGTTTTCTCTTTATGTGCTTGCTGGTTTTTGTTTTTTGTGTCTCCATTTTCGTGAGTTCAAAGCTTTAGGCTATCATTTGGTATCAGAGCCATGTATTAGAGTTTTCCCCACAACTCTAATTCTTGGATCTAAGAAAATCTTCACAAAAAAAAAGAGACTAGAGTAAAAAAAATCCACAAAAAGAGTCAAAAATCCGAAAATCTCAAAAAAGGGGTGTCTAGTGATGTCTTGAGGTAGATCCAAAATTTAATCCTTAGATCTACACGTTTTTACTTTGTTTTGGAAGTTTCTTGTGTTAGATTCTTGTTCTCTAACACCTAGGGAGTGTAGATCTACACTTGGAACAAGATTTGGTTGAGTTTGAGCTAAGAACCTCCATGGATATGATGTTTTTTGAAGCTTTTAAGCTAGATCCGAAATTGGGCTTGTGATTTGGACGAGTTTTGTGGCTGATTTTTGCATATTCGAGTTCACCTTGGCCTAAGAAACCTAGATCTACAAAAAAAATCCAGATTTGGAGTTCATTTGGTTAGGGGTCAAACTTTGGTCAACTCTTAAGTATTCATCTTGTTCTGCCATGTTCATCAAGTCATGCTAAGGAAGAATATTCAAAGAGTGTGTTTGATCCAAAAGTGTACTTGGTGTTTGTGAAAGAATATTTTTTGGCATATTCATTGTCATCCAAAAGAAATAAGAGACAAAGGGAATAATTAAGTACAATTGAAAGTACAAGGAGGGGGACCAATCCATTTTGAATTTATTTGAAGCTTCAAAAAGGCTCCAAACCTTCAATTTTTCCCTCCCAAAAGAAAATTCTTCTTCTCCAAGGGTGTTCTAGGCCGAGACATGAAAATTTTGAATGAAAATTTTTGAAAACTCAACGTCCAATCATTGAATGCCACATCATCATAGCTCAACGGCCAAATTAAGTTCGTAGTTAGATTTTCTAGTTTCTAATTATTGTTTCTAGTTTCAATTTTGTTGGTTCTATCACTAATTAGCAAGCTAGTAACTACCTACCAATTTGGTAATTAGATTAGAGTTTGTTTCTTTTGCATCTTTAATTTTTTGTGTACTTTTTCATTTTCAAATTCATAGGGGTTTGTTGGTTCAAGTCCGTACATCATTTTATTTGAGTCATATCAAATAAAAATCGATTTCAAACCAAAGCATATTCGCAACTCAATTCACTTGCCGAGTATTGCCAAGTTTTCAACACTTGTGAAACCAAGTGTGAGGTAAGAAATGAGTGTGCTCGGTGAGGCCCTTTTTTTGAACTAACTTGTTTGTTCGTTTTATAGGTTTTTCCTTTGCTGTTTTTTGCTCTTTTTAGGTACATTTGACCGTGGAACCCGAGGGTTCTTTATCCCAACCTTTGGTAAATGATATTGTGGGGGCCTTGAAGGCTCACTTTGATGCCTTAAGCCGAGAGTTGAAAGGTGATATGGATGCTATGAGGAGAGACATAAAAGGTAATATGGATTTATGGAGGAATGAAATGGCATCCTTGACAGGTGGTGTGATTACAATGAAAGCGAGGGTTGATAGATTATATCCACCAAAGCCTCCACAAAATTCAAACCACCAAGTCCCAAATCCACTTGACCAAAGACCCTACACTCCACAAAACCCCATGCCACAAATCCAAACCCATCGTCAACCAAATCCGATTCCCCCTCTCCAAACTTCCCTAAACCAAATTCAATCCATCCAAGTAGAAGAAATGAGAGAGTTAGCACCCAAGTATAGTGAGGCTAAGACTCAAGATGGAGAGAAAATTAATGGTGAGGTACAAAGAGGATGGGAAAAAAAGTGAAAAGGAAAGGGAAACTATGAGTAGTGAAGTTGGAAAGGGAAAGAAATGCTTGATTGCGGATCTTGTCCACAACGAATCCTTATTACTCACTAACCCAAACACTATCATTTTCCTAGCATTTTCTCTTCTCATATGCAGGTTCAAGGCCCTAGAAGTCCCAAGGAGAAGTCCAAGGAAGTTCCCTTAAAGCCCTTGGCCAAAAGTCCCAATTTTGGGATAGGTGATGAAGAAGTGAGTCCAAAAGATTAACATATTCCCTTGTAATGTGGAGCATGAAGTATGCCCAAATGCAAAACCAAGTGAAGAACACACTTCCCAAGATCTACAAGGTAACAAAGTTATCTTCTACACTCCTAGAAACGTGAATTGTTGTGATGTGGCTAGTAGTGGCCAAAGTGGTGTGTAGTTTTGGATTTCCTTAGTGAAAAAGTGTATGAATATTCCTTTGGTGATACTCTTGGTATTGTTAGGTTGCATAAGGACCAAGATTTTGTTGTGAGTACGCAAGCACTAGTTGATCCTTTAGATGAAAAAATCGATTCTTTTTGTAAGAGCGATTTGTGTCCATCTAGTGCTAGTACTTATAACTTGAATGAGGTTCCATTACCAAGTGACAAGAGTATTCACACACTATTTAGCCATTTTGAAAAACAAGTGGGCTTCCCTAGTTCAAATAAAGGTGAAATTGGTACACTCTACCCTCCCTTAATCTTAAAATGTTATGATGTGGCTATTAGTAGCCAAGGTGATATGAATTCGGGATTACATGGTGTAGAAATTTGTGTTTATTTTCTTGGTATTTCTTTTGTTGTGTATAATGATCAATGTGCTCCTAAGAATAACTCACTACTTGAACATATGAATGATATGCTTGAAATCTCTCAAGTAGGTGTTGATGTTTGTGATGTTGGTCTTGTCAATTTGTATGGTCCTTTGAACTTGTTTGATGATATCCATGAAGTTAGTATTGTTCAAGATGACCATGTGTATGCCAAAATTGTGTGTAATTCATTGGGAAGTTGTGATTTTGATCCTCAAGTGAAAAGGGTAGGTAGTTATGACATTGTCCTATGTCTACTACTTCTCTTTGACCCTAGGGTACTTGTGAGGTGTTGGAAGTGCAGTTTTGGTTCATGCTCATTATCTTTTACTATTGATGTTATTCACTTCTTTGGTATCCTCTATTCCAACCTTTTCATATCGAATACCAAGGATTTGTGGGTGTATGTAAAGTGTGAACCACCTTGGAGTGATGGACCTTGTGTTGCTAAGGGAGTTTTTCTAAGCCTAGGTCCCCAATTTTGAATATTTGTCTTCCCTTGAAAACGTGTACCAAATATGTTTGTTTTGGCTTGTGTTCCTCATAACTTGATATTTGCTTTAAGGGTGTCCTTTATGATATTAGTGGTTAGATTTTCTTACTTCTCACAAAAGATGGTTGGTTGTATTCTAAGAGTGTACCCCCATGGCATGTTTACCTCACATATGGTACTAATGCTAACCCTCCTATCAAGAGGATTGTGTGTTTGTTTTCCTTCCCTATGGTTTTGCAAGGTGTGAATTTAAGGAAAAATTCCTTTCAAGATGGAGAGGATGATACAAGCATGAAGAGCACAAGGATTACAAGGTCTTATCAAAGGTTTACGCTTCGGATTGTCAAAGGTTCAAACCTTGGATTTGAAAATGCTTGAAGATGTTTTGGGACCATTACAAAGCCTTGTTTAAGTTGAATATTGGAGAAATGGTCCTTACACTCCAAGGCCGCCTATACTTGGGATTATTAAGGGCAATATTGTCTTTTGATGGCTCTCTTTTATACTCCAAAGGAGCACCCTTAATTAAGGGTATTTTAGTCATTGTTATGTAATAGTATAACTAGACCTATTAGCTTCTATTTTCCTTAGATTTTGATGTCATTGAATATTACTCTTAGTTGTAGTTTTTACTCTCTAACTGTAACTTGAAATCTGAAACTAGGGCCTTAAATACATTGAAATAGGTTTTTCACTTGTATTGGGTCAATTGGCAAGAAAGGTGTGCTTAAGGAAGTGTGAGTCCTTTGGGTCACCTAAGAGAGTGGTTTGAACTTCCATTTGTGAGGTGTGGTTGGAGATTTGATACATCTCCTTTTGTTAATCATCTAGTGGAAGTAAGGGTCACTTTACTATCTTTAATATTTTTGCATTCTTCTTCATCTCCTTTCTTCTTGGTGTGTTGTTTTCTCTTTATGTGCTTGCTGGTTTTTGTGTTTTGTGTCTCCATTTTCGTGAGTTCAAAGGCTATCAAGCCCCAATACCAATGCCAATACTAAGGCTGACACCACTACCGACACCACCCATTCCAACCCATAGTAGTTCCACAAAGCCTTTAACCAAAGGAAAAACAATATCCGATTGGGACATGCCTCCAACCATATCCAAAACCAATGTCCATAAAATAACTTAAGTATGTAAATATATCCATGATATTAAATAGATCCTTCCAGAATATGGAAGCTCACCACTTCAATCCAATAGCTGATCTCGAATTTGATCACAGCAAGAGGATTGGAATAGTTAGTTCCTGCATTGCGTATGGATACAGCCGCCCAAAGACGGGTTAGCGGGTGAACGCTAGCAAGTACTCAAGATAAGGATAAAATAATGTCAACCTTTAAACCCAAGTAAACCAACCATATGCATACACATACACACACACATACATATATATATATATATATATCATGCAGAGAAAGGGAATCGGGTTTAGCAACCATTAAAGAACCATTAACCTAGGTATGTGTAGCTTAATCGTCCTAGAACCACCCAGGGCTATATGGGCTAAGTGTTCCCCTAAATAGGCCCCGATGTGTGTAGCTTCATGAATTATAGATACCATAGGCGTAGATGATTCACAAGTACCCTTCATTTTCCATGATATATATAGACAAGTGTAACTTAGAGGATTCCCATGTACCCCCATATAGTCATCATGGCCAATCATCATGTCGACATACATGAGTTTCTAGTGTTCTTTCATTAGACTCATACCTTCATGGTTAGCTATCACACCCTACCATTATTGCCCAATTAAAACCATTTTCACATAATAAAAAACCATCGTTCCATTTGTTATTAACCAAGTCTATATGTGGTGGTATAAGGGGAAATGTCCTGATGCATAAAATTCTCGTAGGTGGGTGCAACTACCCCCTTAATCCTACCCTAGGATATGAGGGGTACCCTCCACTCGTACCCTAAGCAAAATCTCAACCCCCCATACTGACCAACCTACGACTCCTAAGTCCCACTCATACCCAAAAATACAATTGGTACCTATAAACCATACCTAAGTAGAATCAAGAGGGGTTGACACTGTCCAACATATGAGTTGGACTATACGACTCGTACACTATCTCATGACTCATAGTGAGCCACTTGTACTCAGATCCAAATTAAGTTACTAAGTTTCAGATTATGTAAAGAAAAACCTAACCCTACGACCCGTCACCAACCATACGACTCATACCCACCCAAGTTGTACCCATTCCAAAAACTCAACCACTCATACTGGTCACCAAATGAACAAGACCAACCTAGTTATACCTTATCATAAGATAATTACCCTCATTCATATGATGTATAGAAGCAAAAAAGCTATGAAATTTTCTAAGTACCAAAACCCAGGATGTTTCAAAAAATGTTGATCTATGGCACAGAAGGTTGGGAAATATAAGTTTCTCTTGGTTGAACAAGTTGATTTCAAAGGACCTATTCCATGGCTTGCCAAAGCTTAAATTTTCAAACAACAAGGTTTGTAATGCTTGTGTTAAGGGCAAACAAACTAGGTCTTTCTTTAATCTAAAGAAGTAGGTGATTACTTCTAGACCCCTTGAGATTTTGCACATGGATCTATGTGAACTTGTTAAAGTATAAAGTAGAGAAGGAACGAAGTAAGTATTTGTCATTGTGGATGACTACTATAGATCCACCTGGACAATATTCCCGAGAACTAAGGATAAAAACCTATGAGGTTCTGATAACTTTTGCCAAGCAAATTCAAATGAAACTGAATTGTAAAATTATTGAATTCAAATCTAATCATGGAACTAAATTTTAGAAATCCCAAGTTGCAGGATTTTGTGATGAACATGGAATCAGTCACAACTTCTCTACTTTTAGGACTCCTCATCAAAATGGAGTAGTTGAAAGAAAGAACAAAACTCTCATAGAGATTGCCAGAACCATGTTGATTGACAGTGGGCTTCTAAAGAGTTTTTGTATTGAAGTTGTTAATACTATCTGTTATGTGACAAATAGGTGTTTGGTTAGATCTCTCCTAAACAAGACCCATATAAGCTTGTGGTCAATAAAAAGCCTAAGTTGACTACTTTAAAGCTTTTAGGTGCAAGTGCTTTGTGCTAAAAAATGGGAAGAATGAATTGGGAAAGTTTGACTCTGAAAGTGATAAGGCAATATTTGTGGGCTACTCCTCAATAGGCAAAACATATAGAGTTTTCAATAAAAGAACTCTTTGTATAGAAGAAAGTATTCATGTGGTATTTTATGAGATAGGAAAGTTTATGAATCCAGGTGATGTTAAAGATACCGATATTGAAGAACTCATTCCTATTCAAAGAGATGATATTATTGAAGATGATTATCAAGGAATAAATGATGCATTTAGGAAAAATAAAGATGATGGTGATCCAGGATCTCAGTTACAAACCCTTGCTCCAGTTAAAGAATATCAAGAAGGGTCCAGTCAAACTCCTCAGGGACTTGGTCCTAATGGAACTTATGTTAGAAGATCAAACTGGAGGCACAAATATTCTCACCCACTTGAGAATATGACTACACCTTTGGAATCTAGTGTCCAAATAAGAGCTCAAGCCACAAATTCATGGCATTTTAAACATTTTTGTCCCATTTTGAGCCCAAAAATATGAAAGAAGCTCTGAAAGATGCTAATGGGATTAATGCAATACAGAAAAAGCTTCAGCAACTTGAAAGAAGTAAAGTCTAGTACATGGTCCCCAGACCTATTGACAGAACAATTATTGGGACCAAATGGGTGTACAAAAATAAGCAGGATGAACATGGATCTATCAACAAAAATAAACCAAGACTTGTAGTTCAACGTTATAACAAGGAGAAAGTAATTGACTATGATGAGACATTTTTCCCTGTAGAAAGGATAGAGGATATCAAAAATTTTATTGTATTGATGCCTACATGGGATTCAAACTCTTCCAAATGGTTGTCAAAAGTGCTTTCTGAATGGAAATCTGAAGAAGGAGTCTATGTTAAGAAACCTCCAGGATTTGAAGATATAGATTTTCCTCATCATGTGCTTAAATTGGACAAAGCTCTCTATGGTCTGAAGCAAGGTATGAGAGACTTTCAAAGTCTCTTCTAGAAAAATGGTTTTAAAAGGGGAAATTGACAATACTCTCTTTCTAAAGTCTAGAGGTAGAAATTTACTAATTGTTTAAATATATGTTGATGACATAATCTTTAGAGCTACTTTTGAATTAGTATGTTAAGAGTTTGCAAAGACAATGGGGAGTGAATTTGAAATGAGCATGATGGGTGAATTGAGTTTCTTCCTAGGCCTAAAGATCAAGCAAACTTCTCAAAGGACAATGATTTGTCAAGAGAAGCACATCAAAAAGCTACTGAAGTAATACAATATGGAAGATGCCAAGACAATTGAAACTCCAGTTGGAACCAGTTCAAAGATAAATGATAATGAATTTGGTCCCTAGGTTAATTGACTATGTATAAAGGAATTATCAAATCCTTACTATATCTCACTGCAAGTAGGTCAAATATTGTATTTAGTGTAGGAATGTGTTCCATATTTTAGGCTTTCCCAAAGGAGTCATTTGAAAGCTGCAAAAAGAATTCTCACATATCTTTAAGGGATAGGGGGCCTGGTCCTGTACTATCTATATAGAGACAGTTTTGATTTAATAGGAGTATGCTAATCTGATTATGCTTGATATTTGGTTGATAGAAAAAACACCTTAGGAATGCTTATTTTTTGGGTTCTTCCTTGATCTCTTAGGGTTCTACAAATCAGAATTTAGTTTTTTTATCTACTGCTTAATCTAAGTATGTGGCTGCAGCTTCTTGTTATGCTCAATTGTTATGGATCAAATAACAACTGAAGGATTTTGAAATTTTCTCAGACATTATCCCTTTGATGTGAGACAATACAAGTGCTCTTAACATGGCTAAGAATCTAGTGCAGCATAAGAGGACCAAGCATATTAATGTAAGGCATCATTTCTTAAAGATAACATTGAGAAGGGAGCTATTTGCATAAAGTTTTGCAAGACTGAAGATCTTACAAAAGACATCTTTACTAAGTCTCCTCACAAGGAACAATTATAAAGAATAGGTTGAGGCTGGGGTTGATCAAGTATGTACTTGTTGGTCTAACTTAGTATTATACCTTTGCAGGTATATATGCATTGGAATAACTTTGGAAGAAAATAGTTGAGACAAACACAAATTTAACGAATCACTCAATAAAGAGAGATACCTAGCCCCATCTCTCAAGTTGGTATTGTGAATGTGCATTTTCCATTCTATCAAAAAATGTCACATCTTCTTTCTCGGTGTTAAAAATTTGTGTTATCCTAATAAGAAAGGTTTCTCCCAAAAATTGAAATTAATCTCTTCTCAATCCTTCAAAAGCTCATCCTTGTACGTATATGTCCCCTAATGCCTTTACAATATTTGTGGTCTTTTTCCTTTCAAAGGGGAACCTAATTCAAAATATCTATGTCCTCATAATTTAGTGTAGATAAGAACCCATTCTCAAACCTTCTTCAAAACTTCAAGCCATCTTCATCTTTCACATCCTATCAGGATAACAAATGACTGAACTAGTCATCACAGCCACCTTCTAGGATGAACCTCAAGTGAATAAAATTCATAAGAAAATGGTTGATCTTTTTCCTAAAGTCTCATTGTTTGAAAATTCCATTTTATTCAAAGATTCAACCAAGTTAAGTCATCCTATCCTTTCAAAGCTAAACTCCTTCTTCACTCTACTCATTGATGAAGATTTATGCCAAAAAACACATAACCTTTCTAATAGTGTTATGACAAGTGATGATTGGGTTGCTAAAAATCTTATTTTGCAATTAAATAACTTAAAAAAGAGTTTGTTTGGTCCTAAGACACAAGATGTCAGCGTGAAAACAAAGTTCTAGAGTGAAATCTAGGAGTCCTACTGTGAAGCAGCAGACTTTAGAGAGACCTGGACCTAAAAAGAGAAAAATAACTAAAAGGAAATATATCATTTCTTCTATTAGAAGAAAATGGGAGGATGAAAGTAAGATTGTGCCCAAAGAAGTTAGAAATGGGTTTTTGAAAAATCAAAAGGTACTGACTAATAGGGTTTTTAACTCAAGTGTATTAACAAAACCAGGCATGATGGAATTACTTGAGCTGGTTAAACATAAAAAATGGCTCCATCTTATGGAAGGACCTATTACCATAGTCTTTGATGAGGTAGTTAGGGAATTTCATTCCACATTGGATTTTCTCGAAGATAGGTTGAATATGGTCATTGTAGTTCAAGGGAAGAAGTTGAATCTTAATGCTATATTACTTGGAAGAATTTTAGTTGTTTCTATCAATAGTGTAAGGACTATCTCAAAACAATAGCCCTCAATAGAGTTTACAGAAAATGCATCAAAGGTTAAAGGAAAATCTATGACTGAAGTAAATAGGAAATCAATCAAAAATGAGTTACAATTAGTCTTTGATTTTTTTAACAAAGTGATTCTGCCTAGATCACATAAGAGGAACATTGCTTCAGTTGCTGATTTGTATGTGAGTATCTTAGCAGTTTTGAGTTTATTAGTTTACCTGCTTTAATGATAAAGCATATACATAAAGTTGTTCATGGGAAAAATGGAAAACATGGCATGTCTTATGGATACTGGTTGAATAGATTATTTGATCATTTTGGGATTGTCTGTGAAAATAGAACTCCTAGAATTGTAATACAACTGTTTGGTATGAAAACTCTAATTAAAACTAAGTGTGTGGAAAAAAAATCAGGAACCATCTGTTAAAAGAAGCTCAGCAAAGAAATTAAGGAATTGAAGCTCAACACAACTGCTAAGGATGTAGAGATTAGCAAATTAAAAATGACAATTCAGCATCTTTCTAATAAGTATTTAAGTGTCTTTGAAGAGCTTAGAACTGCGAATGCTGAACTAAAAAGGAGAGTTTCAACTCTAACTCATGAGGTTCTTAGCTTGAATGTAGAAATAAAGCAGCAAACCAACGAATTGTTACACTATCATACTACAAAAAATAATAAGATGGCTCTACTTCTCCAAACCCTTTTCCTAAGTCCTTCACCTATTTAAATTTTCTTGATTCCTGTGGCTTTTTCTATGGAATATTTAAATCTTTCTCTAAAATGATGCTTAAATTTTAAATATGAATGAATCCTTGTTTGTGTGTTTCATCTGTATCTTCTTTACTTTAAAAGTTGTACTTCATGTTAGTATTTCCCCAGTGGCCATGAGTTAACCAACTTGTGCCTATTTTACTCTTAGTTTACTATTATCACTTTTCAATAATGCCAAAAGGGGAAATATTGAATTCATGTGTTAGGGACTAGGTAGCATATATAGGTGTTGAAGTGCAGATGTAGGCACATATATTAAATATTGGAGAAGCATGATGGCATATTGACAGAGGGTTATGTTGGTGCATAGTAATAGGGGATAGGGGAAAGCATGGTGCAGAGTGATAGGGAATATTCATCGATAGTAGTGGTGATCATTTTGCTTTAATGAGTTGAATAAACTTTAATGCTGAAAAATCTATGGTTGGTTTGTCATCATAAAAAGGGGTAAGATTGTTATATCTTGTTTTGATGAGGATCAACTGACAACAAGGGACCAGGTCCCTAAGTCTTTATCAAAACATATGTCTTGTGCAGTTTTGTCTGTTAGTGTAACAAACTATGCAAGTGAGTTGTGTACCAATCAGGACACCTGGCCCAATAGAAAATCTACCCTAATCATTATCCAGCTATAAATATACAAGAATGCTTCTTAATTTATAGTTTTTGCAATCTGATTATTCAAAAGAGAAATCAGTGAAAACTCAAATATTACATAAGTTCAGAGCATTTGTGTGCTGCGAGAGTGTTTGTCTTGAGTCAAGTCTTGGTCTATAATTAATTACTCATCTTATAAGAGTAATTCTTTTCTTGTGTTTGTTGAGTGATTAGGTAGAGTTATTTGAGTTGATATTTTTTAGAGTTAATCAATATTGAGGAGAGAACTTGATAGAGTTTTCAAGGAGAGTTTGTAATAGAGTTATTACAAACTAGTGGAGCTTAGAGTTAGGTACAAAGTGGAGTCTGTAATTATGAGTTTTATTATATTAGATTCTTGAGTGTTGTGAAGGTAAGCCATGGTTTTTCCTCCCTTGAGCAAAGAGGTATCCATGTTAAATCTTTCTGTTCTTTAATTTCCTATAAAGTGTTGTTTTTTACTACTTCACTATTTTATTGTCTGTGACGACTTTAAGGGACCTAGTCCCTTATAAGATGGTGCACCTCCAGTTTCATCATTATCGTGTGGTTTTTGCCGAGCTTAAGGTGCTAAATTCTCAGCTTCAAGATCTTCTTGGTAAGGATTTTATTAGACCAAGTATGTCTTCTTGGGGATCTCTTGTACTGTTTATAAAGAAGAAAGATGGTTCTATGCATATGTAGATTGATTATAGGTAGTTTATTAAGGTGACAGTGAAGAGCCTTTATCCTATGTCACGCATTGATGATTTATTTGACTAGCTTCAGGGTGTGGTAGTATTTTTTTTAAGATTGATTTGAGATTTGGTTACCACCAGTTGAGGATTTGGGCTAAGGATATCCTGAATATAGCTTTTAGGACTCGTTATGGTCATTATGAGTTCTTAGTGATATCATTTGGGTTGACTAATGCCCCAGCCGCATTCATGGATTTGATGAATCGAGTATTCAAGACTTATTTGTATTCTTTTTTTATTGTGTTCATTGCCAACATCCTTGTGTATTTGAAGAGTAGAGAAGAGCATGCACAACATTTAAGGATCATACTCCAGACTTTGAGAGATCATGTGCCTTTTCCTAAGTTCTTTCAGTGTGAGTTTTGGCTTGAGGTGGTGACATTCCTTTGACATATGGTGTCTAAGGATGATATCATAGTAGACCCTAGGCAATTAATTATTGGTCTTGACCTACATCTCCAACTGAGGTTCGTAGCTTCATTGTTTTTGCCATATAGACACTTTGTAGAAGGTTTTGCTATTATTTTAGCCCCTATGACCATATTGACTTGGAAGGAGGTTCCTTTTCGATGGTCCAAGGAGTGTGAGTTGAGTTTTGGAAAGCTCAATGATTTTCTTACTTTAGCCTTTGGTTTAACTCTTCCTATTGAGGGTGAGGGAGTCACAGTGTTTTGTGATACTTCTGGTGTCTGTTGTTATTGTGTATTAATGCAGTAGGGTTGTTTTATTTCTTATTATTTGAGATAGCTTAAGGTGTACGAGCGCAACTACCCCACTCATGACTTAGCAGAGGTAGTTTTTGTGCTTAAGTTTTAGAGGTATTATCTTTATGGCTTGTGTGGTGAGATTTTCATCAATCATCGTAGTCTTCTGCATTTTATGACTCAAACAGAGCTTAATCCTAGACATCACCGATGGATGGAGTTGATTAAGGACTAAGATATTTCCATTTTGTATCATCCGAGCAAGGCAAATATAGTAGCGGATGTCTTGAGTAGGAAGGCAATGAGTATGGGTAGCTTGTCTTGTATTTTAGTTTCTCAGAGGTTGTTGGCATGTGACATTTAGTCCTTATCCAACTTAATGGTTTTCCTTGATATTTTGGATCCTAGGAGGATTTTGTCTAGTGTGGAGGCGAGAACTTCACTATTTGAGTAGATTAGAGATTGCTAGTTTGAGGATAGCAAGCTTCAATTTTTTTATGATCAGTTGTTGAGTGGTAAGTCTGGGAGGGTCACCATGGATTTGGAGGGTGTTTTGAGATTCGATGGTCACATTTGTGTTCTAAAGATTAATAACTTTATTCAATTGATTTTACATGAGGCTCACAGCTCTAGATATTCCATTCACCCTGGCATAACCAAGATGTACAGAGATTTGAGATAGCACTATTGGTGGAGTAGTATACAGACACATGTGGTAGACTTTATAGCTTATTGCTTATGTTGTCAATAGGTAAAGGTCGAGCATCAATGACCAAGTAGATTGACTCAGAGGTTACCCATTCCTAAGTAGAAATGGGAACAAATTTCCATAGACTTCAGTATTATTTTACCTCACACTTCCCGTGGTTCCAATGGTATTTGAGACATTGTGGATCATTTGACCAAGTCATCATATTTCATTCCTATTTAGATGTCCTTAAGTGTTAAGAAATTAGACCATATCTATGTTTGGGAGACAGTCTGTTTGCATGGGGTGCCTATTTCTATTATTTCAGACCATGGTTCGGTGTTCACTTTGGGATTTTAGAGAGAATTTCAGGAGGAGTTGGGTACTCTGGTGGATCATAGTATAGCCTTTTATCCGCAGACCAATAGCATTTTGTGCAGACTATTTAGGTTCTTGAGGATATGCTCTGAACCTGTGATATAGTTTCTGAAGGCCAGTGGGAGTAGCACTTAGCCTCGGCAGAGTTCGCATATTATAATATCAATTATTTGAGTATTGAGATAAAGCCTTTTGAGGACTTGTATGGTAGGAGATATCATTCTTCGTTTGGGTGGTTTGAGACTTTTGAGTTTATGCCTCATGGTACTGATTTGCTTGAAGAGTCATTGGATAGAGTCAGGGTGATTCAGGATAGGTTGAGAGTGGCTCAGAGTAGGCAAAAAGACTATGCAGAATGTAGGATTCGTGCCTTAAGATTTGGAGTTGGGGATCATGTATTCCTCTATGTATCTCCCATGAAGGGTGTGATGCGGTTTGGGAGGAAGGGAAAGCTCATTCCTAAATATATTGGCCTTTTTTGATATTCTTCACGCAGTTGAGTTATCTCTACCCCTAAATTTTTCTACTGTTCATCCATTTTTTGATGTGTCTATGTTGCAGTGATACATTCTTGATTCGTCTCATGTGCTTAGATGTGACTCTGTCGAGTTGGATGAGCATTTGACCTTTGTAGAGGAGACGGTACTTATTTTGGTGAGTGATGTCAGGCGGTTGTGCACTAGAAATATTCTTGTATTTAAGGTACAGTCGAGGCACCGCCCAGTATAGGAGGCCACTTGGGAGATTGAGAGCGAGATGCAGACCCAGTATCCTCACCTATTCGAGACTTCAGGTATATCCTAATCCTTAACTTTCTGGACAAAAGTTCCTTTAGTAGTGGATATTGTAATGACTCTTCAAGTTATTTTTTATATTTCCAAATATGTTTTTCGTTAGAGCTTTTCCATAGCTTAACAAATTTTATGACTTGTTGGGACTGACAATTAGGTTATCGGGTATTTAGAGCCAATTCCCTATTTAGAAGTCTTTATTGGTTCCAAATGGCCACTAGAAGAAAACTTTAGTAAAACAATCTCATATGTAAATTCTTACTACACTAGCAGCTCCGAAATATTGATTTTAGGCTAGGTAAACCTTTGGTTAGGGTCCCGATGCACCCGAGCTCATTTTGACCTATTGGTCAAAATTTAGAGAAATTGAAAATTTATGTATGGGACCCACATTTTGTAGAAACGGCCTCAAATGGAAAACATAATTGCTATATTGAGTTCGAAATGTCAAATTTAGTATGGTTTCATAGTTTTTTGTGCATATGGGATTCTAAATGAATCCCGAGAGATTGGCGAAAATTAGAAGGGTCGCGATCGTGGTACCTTTTGTAGAAGAGATGATGCGATCGCAGTGTAGAGACGATCACGCTACTTGTGCAGTCACCAAAATAGTGTTATGATAGTGATATCTGATCACTTGGATGGGGTATAAAGTGACCCTTATATCATGAATTAACCCATTCTTCATACACACCTTGAGAGAAAAACCCGAAAGAGTGAGAAATCTTAAAACTGAGACTTGTGAGTGACTTGGGAGCTTAATTAACATCTATTTTCATGGTTTTCATTAGATTTAAGGTAAGAATTAACCTTTCTCTTGGTGAAATTTCTTGATTTGATTCTCAAAACCCCAATAGCTTAAGGGATTGACTTTAGCTCCAAGTCATCTTAGATTTTACCTATTCTTGAGTGTTATGATTCCCTGATCATGTATGAATGTTGGGTTGGTCTGGGAAACATGATTTTCGTAAATAGGACCCAGGTAGGGTTTTTTAGGTGATTTTTGGACCCAAAGCACAATGGTGCAATATGGGTATCGATGTTCTCATATTGATAAGTAGAATGCATTATTGATAGCTTGGAATCTTCAGGATTACAAGTGGACTCTTAACCCACTTTAGGCTTTTGACACATGTTATCTTGGTGAACCTTCACACTATTTGGGATCATGGGAGTATGTATTGAGGTAATAGTGATGAATCTTGATACTTGGTGGTTATGTTGGTAAATGTGAGGATTGAATCCTCTTGACCATGCAGTTTGTTATGCTATTGATGAAATGACTTATAATGATGATTTTATATATATTATGATCGATTCAATTTTGGGTATTGATCATATTATGAACGATTTAATTTTGAGTATTTATTATATTATGATCGGTTGAATTTCGGGTATTGGTTATATTATGATCGGTTCAATTCTGGGAGTTAATTATGGTATGAGGGCTTCAATTCCAGGTATCGACTAAATATATTACTGGTTTGAGTTCAGATAATTACCATGATATGATGAAAAGATAAACTGACGTATAACTGTTAAGATAAAGTGATGATAACTGTTAAGGAATGACTAGTGAATAAATAGTGCTTAGTGGACAATTGATGGCGAATTGATAACTTGTGTGAATTATGGAATAATTCTGGGGAATTGTTAGGTGATTGAATAATGCCGAATGATGAAAATTATGGAACGATGGTTAAATGTTGATGATGGCAAGTTGTAAATAATGTTTACTTAGATTATTCTTCTCTTGAGTGTACTCTCCAGTCGTATGGGAGGCTGTGACAAGTTTCTTACTTTTCTGCACCAATTGGCGTATAGGAGCAAATTTTGTGTAGTTAGGTTTCCTTGTGCTTGATTCTTTACATTATGTTATCGTTATTATCTCGATTTATGCACTATTTATGTACAGTAACGATGGAGATGATTCAGGTTCGATTCTGTACCTTGACTTAGTTATGTTATCTTGCATTCCATCATTTCTATATCATGATTTAGCTCAATCGGCCGATTTGCCTATTGAGTACTCGTTGTTTCTGTATTCATACTACTTCTGTACCTCTTTGGTACAGATCTGAGTACTACTTGTCGTCGTTGATCATTGTTCGTGTGGTGATTGAACTCTGAAGATAGGGTGAGCTCTTAGAGTACAAATCGCCTATTTCTTTCTCTTTTATTATTATTCTATCTTTTGTATCGAGACAGACATATATTGACTACTCTAGATATTTGGGTTGTATTATTATTAGACGCCAAATACCCTAAATCGACCTTGCTATCCAAATTAGACATATCTTTATAGGATCATGTCAAAGCTAAAATCAAACTATAGCTAAAGAACAAAATCACCACGGAGGATGAACCACGGGCTGAAAGCACAAATAATTTACTCCGTATCTGTTGGTGGGCATGAATCACCTAAGCATATCCAAAAACTCACTAAGGCTGCAAACTACACTAGTAATAGCCAAAACTCTAGCATCTCAGAAAAATGCAACCTTAGACAGAAACTGGTCAATCCAATACTCTATCTCAGCAGAGAATACTCAATTTTCCCACTTAAGAAGAAGTCACAGGAAAGATCACCTATCTCAACTCTTTAAACTCCACTAGAACAAGAACCACATCGCAGTAATAATGGAGTATCCAACTCCACACCAATACCAAGATCAAACCATTACTTGGAGATAAACCCAACAAACCTAAAAAATAAGTCCAAGACCTTTCGACCTCAACACCGAGACCACTATCGAATGATGAACTATCCAACTTAGAAGAATAGGTCCCAAATTGGTCAACCTCAAAAAAGGGCTATATAACTAACTCACCAACTCTAAATCCATAATGGAACCAAGGAATGCTGACCTACCTCTCCCTTCATATTCCACTCAATAACTGATCTATCCTTGCCAAAGAAAGAGAAAAATGATCGACCTCACCTTGATCCAAAGAAAAAATCATCCAAACAAGCTAGACACCCAAGCCAATGAATAAGGACCACAAAGAAGGGAATTCTAACTAAATAATGCTCGTTTGGTTGCCTATCGAGGAATTGATCACCACTAAATAATTGCAATAATAACAAGAATAATAGAATTGCAAATATAAGGAGTAGATTACCCAAAATTGAAAATCAATAGCAAGTACCACTCTTGGGCTATAAGAAGACCAATATGCTAAGGTAAATAGGACTCAAACCAAAATAGAACATCCCCAAGGAAATATCAACATTGATCCACTCTAACCACTGTTAAAAGAAATTTTTTATAAGGGTATCCATATAATTATGAACTCTATATCAAGATATACAATAATTAATATAAAACTAACACAGCACATAATAATCGATGGGTTTGAAAACCCTAATACACTAAAGTGAAATAATAAAGGAAAGAAACAAAATACACACCTATCACGGCGAAATCCAAAGTCACGTACCTGACGTGCTTGAGGAAATATGAATCTAAGTGGGTGAAAACTTGGACTGAGCGTTTGAACCACCAACTAAGGTATCAAGTGCACTGCGTCTAGCTAAAGGGACCACAACACTATGAGACTAATATGGATGATCTGAATAATTAATAATCCCATGTCAGTGACACTTCTAGACCAGTGACTGATTTTTCTTCAATCGTAGAACTTGGAGACAAACATGAGCTGACTTAATTGACTAACCAACCAATGTCGGGGGCACTCCCTACTAAGATGACCATCCTCCCCATAATCATAACACACCACAGGAGCCCTAGGCTAATGGAGAACACATGTTAATTCTGATTAAGAAACCAACTCACCTCTGGGACACTCTATAGACTAATGATGAATCTTACCACAATAACAGTAAGCTTTTCAAATACCCCAAGGTTCTACCACTGCTAATCCAAAACAACTACCACAGCCCAAAGATCCATGTTGAATACTCATCAAGGTCTGATGAATACTCTGCCCATTGTGATCACCACAACTAATCTGAGAACTACCTATAGCTTGAGATACTACCTATACAAAATCGATAGGTTATAAGTAAAGTTTATCTCTGCTTGGAGGATCCTCACTTTTGAATGGAACACCAAGAGCATTATATTGATCACATGGTCTCTTACTTTCACCTTCATTAGTCTTAATATATGCTCTCTCTATGGCGCTCGCATGATCAAGAACCTAAGAGAAAGAAGACACAATTACGATCAAATAATTCGATTCCAAATAGAGTGGCAAATCTATCCCTCTAATAAATCCATGTACTATCTCATTCTCTGATAAATAGCATAGGAATATGTCTGTCCCACTCAATAAATCTAATATCATACTCTGAAATTGACAAGGAACCCTGCAAAATACCAACAAACCCAACTCTGGCCTGAAAACTGCTCGTGAACTAAATGTCATCTCTGGTTATGAGGTATTTGTAAAAAGACTCAAAATCCCTAATGCTAAATCTTGAAGGGATGAAGCAGTCACAAACTCTACCAGAACCTGGTCTAGTCCTAAATCCTCTAGCTAATATTGAAGATCTTCGATATCTATCCTTAATTTCCTAGTCTGATGCTGCACAAATGCTCTTAAAATACGTGTCGAAGTCTCATTTGCATCTAATGAAAACTTTGTATTGTCCATCTAGGATAAAATAAAGTAAAAGAATGTACTTGAGGCTCAAAATATGAACACACATAAATATTCACAATTTAAATTACATAAGAATGCCCTGTAGACTCTAGAAGATAGGTTACAGACGTCTCTGCATCGATCCACAAGACTCAACTAGACACTTAACTCTTGTACTAACACATTGGTAAATCTAAGATTGGATATCAATTTATCACAAACTGATTTCTCCGGTCATGATGGCACCTATTATAACCCACTATTAGATAAGCCAACCCGTAATCCAGAATTGCTAGTATTGAACTACCAAGTGAAGTGAAAGGGGAAAATGCAAAATGATTATAATAAAAATATATGTATACACATATAGAGAGAGGGGGGAGAGAATATCTCAAAACTTGGTGGAATCAGTATAAGAGCTCCTAATATAATAAGAATACAAAATAGAAATGAATAGACTAATATAACTCATCTCTAAATATGACATAGAGATTAGCCTAGTCCATAAAACGGAGAGTAATAATACTCTGAATTCCAAGAGCTTACCCTAAATCTCCAATCCATATATTTTTTGCGTGATGCATACAACAACGATGAGAACCCGTACTAGGATTTGCAAGCTGCAGAAGTGTAGCATGAGTACCAAACATATGGTACTAAGGAGTTGACTACCAACTATACACCAAAGATAATTCACTTATAAATAACATAAAAGTGAGAATTTAAGCTACCACCAAACATACAAGAAACTAACATAATAAACAAAGGAGGCAATAAGGATGAACTATTCACTTCTAGCTGTAATGATTTAAATTTTAATGAAATATGTGAAATATGTGTTTCTATGTCATTTGAAGATTTTACCCCCCCCCCCCCATGGTTATGTTGTGGTGTTTCTGGGGTATGGGAGTAATTGGAATATTTTCCAATGCATTTTGGTGTGATTTGTGTTATATTGTGGTTTTGGGGGGCTTTAGAGTCTTATAGATGACTCCAACCAACATCTTTTGATTTGTGCATCATATGACAAAACAAACTGCACCAACAGATCCATAACATTGATTTTAGGGTGGTAACATGGTTGGTATAGTTTTATGGCATCAATTCTTATTTTGACCCTCGGTTTAGAAAGTTGTAATTTTGGATTTCGAGGGTCAACTTTGTGAAAATGATGTTTTCCAAAAAAATATAATATTTATGTTAAGTCCAAAGCATTAAATTTGATATGGTATCATAGTTTATTTTTATTCACAAGATTTTGGATGAATCCTGAAGGGCCTGCGGAGACTTGGAATGCACCAAGTCCCTAATTAGTGAACCCACAATCGCGATGTACATATCGCAATTGAGATTGGGGCTAATGGACATATGTCGCAATCACAAAACTTAATCTGCAATCATGAAATGCTTCTCAGCCAAGTACCATGATCGCGACATCTGGTCCACAATCACGATGCCTGGGTATAAAAGTACCTGGTTTTCACCATTTTTTAGACTTGGAGCTTATGGTTTTGTGAATTTTAGCTAATTCTTCCACTTATAAGGTTGGATAAGATACAAAACACCTATTTCAATTAGTTTCTTCAATCTTTATCATCTATTTCTTGTTTTAAACTTGGATTAAAGAATGAAATTTGGGAATCTTGGCCAGTAAGGCTTAAAAAATTGTATTTCTCCAATTTAAACCCCAATTTCAAACCTTTTTCACTTGGATGAGTTTCTAACCTCGTAATTATAAGTTTATCCTCAAATTCATCTTTAAAGAAACTTTGGTTATTGATTTTAAAATAAATTTTGAGAATATTACCCGATAAAGTTTAAAATGGTTTTCCTTCAATTTGAACCTCATTTCTGCTTGGGTTTTTAGCTGTAGACTCCAAAAAATATGGGGAACATGATTTTGAAACAAAGATACAATTTTACCCTACTTTCTTAAAAATTCATTTTGGGGGCCCATTTTGACCCCTACTTGAAAATCGGTATTATGAGTATTGTTCGCTTTATTTTGATGCATTGATTCTATATTTCCATGTTTTAGTTGATTTTGGGTTCGTTCGTGACGAGTAAGGCTTTGGGATTGAAGTATTGTGAATCAGCTTTCAACCTTCGAGATAGGTTATAGCTTAACTTCATTCAGATTGGGTTGGGTAGTTAATTTTAATAGTAAAGCATGTTAAGGGTATGGGAACTAATCATAAAAATGCTATATAATTGTGGTGTGCCCGTGTGGTGTCTTATATGTGATGTATTTGGTGATTTTAGGATATTAGGTGCTATGTGTGACCATGTGGGGTCCTATGAAATATTGATAAACTATTGACATGACCCACCGGAGGCCTTGTCGTAAGGGGCATCCCAAATCCGATTGGGACCGAAGATCACCCTCGTTACTCAGCCCAACCTATAGTCGCCTTCCCTAAGTTGGCTGAATTTTGAGCATATAACAAGATACTGTAACAGCTCACATGAAGACACTGGGATAGGATCACAACCGTGACCAGCCCAACTGAGTCCAACTATCTCATACCAACCGCTCCATTCCAAAGGCCATAACAAAATAACTTCTAAAACATAATATAATTAATCCAAAAATAAAATACAATGGAACAACCAACAATCCCGTCGATTGATGTCAGTCCCAATGTCAATACCAATACTAAGGCTGACATTAATACCGATCCTGCCTATTTCAACCTATAGTAGTACCACAAAGCCTATAACCAAAAGAATAATAAAATATGGTTGGGACATGCCCCTAACCATGGACAAAACCAATACAACAACATACTTAGTGTATTCCCACATAATGGAGTCTGGGGAGGGTAGAGTGTACGTTGACCATACCAATACCTCAGGTGAAGTAAAGAGGCTATTTTCGGTAGACCCCTGGCTTAGAATCGATAACAGTATAACAAAGACGAAAGATAAGTGCAAAATAAACTAACACCGCTAGAAACAAGATAATACTACAACGACAAGATAAAAATAAGGACTATTTAACTAAAATCATAAACATCACACAGCACCACGAATAAAAACTACAGACACAAAAGAACACTCCCTTATTGTTACCTACGCACTCCCACCCCCTAACCCTCTACCCTAATTTGCGTCCTTCATACCTTTCTATCAAGGATCATATCCTCTAAAAGTTGTAACTGCTCCATATCATGCCTAATCACCTCCCTCTAATATTTCTTTGGTCTAACTTTACCCCACCTAAAACTATCTATAGTTAGTGTCTCACATCTCTACACTGGAGCATCCGATCCCCTCCTCATCACGTGCTTGAGCCAATGTAACCTCATTTCTCGCATCTTACCCTCCACCAAAGAAACTCCCACTTTCTCCCAAATAATCTCATTCTTCACCCTATCTTTCCTGGTATGTCCACATATCCATCACAACATTTGCATCTCCACTTCCTTTAATTTTTGGATATGGGAGTTCTTAAATGACCACCATTCTGCTCCATACAACATAGATGGTTAGATAGCCACTCTATAGAACTTACCTTTAAGCTTCAGGGGCAACTTCTTATCACATAAGACCCTAAGTGAGCCTCCATTTCAACCACCTTGCCCCAATATGAAGCGTGACATCTTCAATCTTGCCATTGCCCTGAATCATAGGCCCCAGATACTTTCCAAAACCAATATCCAAAATAAAATCAAAATGTCGAGAAATATCCATAACATAGAATAGGGCCTTCTGAAAGGATGAAAGCTCACCACTTTAATCCAAATATTGATCCCCGAACCAATCACTATGTAGGAGGAGTAGAATGACCGGTTCCTGAATAGCATGGGTATACATTCCCCAGTAGATGGGTTAACGGGTGAATGCTAGCATGATCTCTGGATAAGGATAAAATAATGCCATTTATAAAGCCAACTAAAACCATCATATGCACACAACCATACATATATATATAACCATGCCGGGAAAGGGGACCAGGTTTAGCATGCATTTAAAACCTTTACCTGGGTTGTATAGCTTTGCCATCCTAATCCACCTACGGGCTATATAGGTTCAGCTCCCCCTGCTGGAAGGCCCCCAGTGCGTGTAGTCGTACGACCAGGGAAGAAAACCTGAGATGACTAGTACATCCCCCAAAATATAGTGTGACATCATGCACACGATCACCAAAACCAACCTCACATCGGCAAATATAAATTTCCAATTTTTGTCCCCCTAAGACCTCCACCTTTCATGGCTTTGCTACATATCCCGGTATTATTGCCCAAATAAAACCATTACCAAGCAACCAATCAATCTATTTGCCATTTATTAACCAAGGCTATTTAATGGTGGTATTGTCATACCAACTATACTTGCAATACTATCCATAGTCAGCGATATATAGGTTTAAGGGGACTTCCAAATGCCCTTTCATTTACTATATTAAACTACTTGGGGGATTCCATGTACCCCATAAGAATAACAATTTATCCATTTACCTTTCCATGCCATTTAAGCTATGCATAATTCCTTTACCAAGTTTTAAAACAAGCAATTCCATTAAAAGTACTCAATGCAATGAAAACATTATTATAGTCATTTTCTCAAACACATTGGGGTATAATATAACCAAAACCAATTCCAATTACCATTAAACCATTCCCATGCAATCCAATTATCTAAAAACACCATTAATACACATAAAACATAATTAAACCATGGAAAACCATAACCAACCATTTAATATCAAAACCCTCAATTCATATTTGAAAGCAAAAATCATACAATCAATAAAGTCATGAAAACATTTATAAAAAAATCATCCTTATAGTTAGAATTAACAATGAGAGAAGATAACATGCCTTAAACCAAGATGATGATGGAAAGAGATCACCAAGACAAGCCCTAAATTAATCCTCTAGTTGAAACCCTAACTTCCCTTGCCTAAAAGCTTAAGAGAGAATTATAGTGTTTTAGAATAGTTACTATGTGTTAATAAATGGAATAATAGGGTAGATAACCTCCCAAGTAGGTTATAAGTAGTGGGACCTTAATAGGATAAGCAGGGAAATATCCAGAATACCCCCACTTAAGTTGCACCAAAATCTCGTCATAGAGGTATGACTGACCCTCACGAGTTGTACCCTCTAATACGATTGGTACCTTCCACTCATATCCTAGCCTCAACCTCTGGATCCAACACTGTCCAGCATATGACTCATCTAACCAAGTCGTATCCAAAGCATACGATTCGTACCCTCCATCCGTACCCATGGCAGATCAAACCCAAGGACAATTTAGACACTTTCACCATACGAGTCCATGGTACGACTCATACCCTATATTATGGCTCACGGTGAGCCACTCATACTTAGATCCAACCTAAGTAATCAATTATAAGATTAATTTAAGGAACCAAATGATCCATACCCACAAATATGACTCATACCACTAAGTCGTATCCATTCTAGTAACCAAAATCCATCCCACCAACCAACACTGGTCAATATACGATAGGATCATAACATTCAAACCCCATCATATAGCTCATTCCAATAAGTTGTATTGGGTCTAGAGATCGAAATTCTAGAAAATTTTCTAAGGGTCAAAACCCAGGGTGTTATACCTATATACATAAAATTAATGTATCTTGTTGGACAAAAAGCCTATTGCAGTATCAATTGTGTATATTGATATGTTCATAATCTATTAGCATATGAATCATTTTGGTTTTCAAGGATGGTTGGATATATTGAGTGGATTTCTAGGCTCAAATATTGGTATATTGATGAGTAATTGGATATTCTCATGGTCGGTTAGTTATAAACATTGCATCATCATTCTCATGGCATCATATACATTATGTCACTTGTTTGTTGTATGTTTTATATACTTATTATTTGTAACGACCCAAGATCCCATCCCGAGATGTCACACGATGCTTAAGGCCATAAGTGGCCCAAGCTAACCCTCTAAGCCTGTCATCACTTTTAGAACTCACTATGACAATAATCGAGTTAGAATAAGGAAAAATAATCATGCCATGAACATACTGAAATATGAAGAAATACTATCCTTTACAATTATACTACTGAAGTTTTGTACATACTGGTACTCTAGTCTGACAAAGCCTCTACTATATAAGACTGAGGAGCCATTGGGACTGACCCTCAACTGACTCGTACTGAACTGAAAAGAAACACCATCAATTATTAAGACAAAATTAGGGATATAGTTCCTCGAACCATAAGGACTCACCAATTGTAAGAATATAGATGGAGGTACTCAAAGATCACTGTCGCTGCTGAGACTGAGCACCTGAACCTACATCACAAGAAAATATAGAACATAGAAGAGTATGGGAATCAGTACTTGGGAATGTACTGAGTATGTGGGGGTGCAGGTAACATTTGAAATAATATCATAATTGTATAAGAAAATCATGCATGCTGACACTAATGACTCTCTTCGGTTGAATTACCTGAAACATAGTTTCTATAAATCATCAATAATAACACATGCTTCTTATCTCATAAACCATTGGACTCAACTCAAACTCTTTGACTCATGACTTAGAGTGACTCAGTAACTCATGAAACTTGGACTATTATGGACTTGGGAGTTTCTTATAACTGACATAAACTATGTGAGCTTACATGGAGTCCAACGTCTTGCCCACGTTGAGGAGAGCTCTTCTATCCTTGCCATCGGAGTGGAACCTTAACTTTAGTGATCACTGTCTTGGCCTTTGTCCCTTAAACTTAATCCTACAGTGGTACACAGTTTTGGGGAAGTAGGATGTGCTGAACCTAACTTCCCGCTCAATGCTAAATACTACTCCCAGACTTAAGCTCAGAACACGTTAGGAAATTCACCTTAATCAACTCCAGGGTCTACTATATAGACCAAATAATAAATATTTCTCATATTTAAATCAAAACAATTGTGGATTCCTAACTCGACTCAAACTCAAACAATCTTTCTCAACATCAAGTGTACTTGCTCATCATATCAAATGTCAAAAACTTCAAGAAAACATCAAAGAACTCATTCTTGACTCTCAAGCTCAAATATATTATATTTAATAATCAACTCCTCATATAAAAGCTTAAATCATGACACTTATCTCAAATCATTCGGAAATCATCAATTCATAATAACAATATTCAATTCATAGCATAAGTTCTCAATTTAAGAAATAAAATGATGAAATACTCTTGTATATTAAACTTGAACAACTCAAATCTCATAAATCATTAATAAAGTAATTTAGGTGTAAACCCACACTGCCAATTCATGGAAATCAATAATAAAAATTAAATCTTTGGGTACAAGAACGAAAGAAGTGTTCTTGTTCAAACCCCACATACCTTGGAGTATAATTTTAAGATGAACAAGCTTGATTGAGAACTCTTCTTCACACTTTTGAGCTAAGTTTCTTGATGCATTTGACTTGGAGAACTTGATTCTTGAACAACTTGGTGAAATCTTTGGAAGATTCTTGAATTTCTTGGAGAAAATTTGATTGTTGGGTTGAGAGAAAACCGTAGCTTCTTGAATGTTCTTGAAAAGGAATTGGAGATATATGAATTTTTCTCCCCTGTTTTGGATATATGTAGAGAGGTTAAAAAGGAGTGGAAAAGACCAAAATACCCTTGCAAAAAACATCCTTTAATTGATGAAAAATAGCTGACGACATTCGTGACAAGTCATCAGACTGGTGACGAGTCGTCACGAAATATCATCACCAAATATTGGAATTTGAGACTTTCTGCTTAAGGTTAATGACATTGGTGATAAGTCATCACACTTGTGATGGCTTATCACAAAATATCATCACTGGGGTGGAAATCTGCCTAAGGCTGACGACATAGGTGATAAGTCATCTCACTTGTGACGGCTTATCACAAAATGTCGTCACTCAGTTTTCCAGACGGACATGCTGGAGTAAAATAGGCATAACTCTTTGCTCCGATATTGGATTTTTACAAAATTGGTATCATTGTAAAGCTAATTCAATTATATATCTTTTTCTAGGTCATGAGCTCAATAATTATTAGTATAACGAGAGATATGCTTATTTGAAGTTGAATATCGCAATATCCTTCTCAAGAATTCAATTGGTAAGGAATATTTTGATTCACCTAATCGCTAGGACATCTTCAAGGCCTTAATGCACATCACCATTGATAAGAAAATAACCAAAACATTATAATTTATTTCTGTTGAGCTTGAGTCATGGTTGCACTATTGGTTAGAGTCTCGGGGTATTACAATATCTCCCCCTTGGAAACATTCATCCTTGAATGTTGCTAGATAGGCCAAGAATAAGAGAAAATGAGGACGTATATCTGGAACGACTCACTCAAAGGGATTAATTCACTCTATACCTTTGAATACCATACAAAATACGTAAATTTGTGATGGAAATAGACACACAGCTGAACCTTTAATAAGGAAAGGGCGGAATTAAGAAAGAATGGTACCTTCTGCTCGCTTCGAGCTCACAGAAAAGAGGTGACAATACTTGGCTCGCATATCTGCTTCTGCTTCCCAAGTATCATCCTCGATAGATTGATTTCTCCATACAACCTTGACCAAGGGAACTTTCTTATTTCTTAGTCTACGAACTTGATAATCTAGGATTTCAACTGGAACTTTATCATACAAAAGGCTATCCTAAAAATCAAAGCTTTCTGACAGATCAACAACAACAGAGTTACCAATGTGCTTCTTAAGCATAGATACGTGAAAGATAGGATGGACAGCTGACAACTCAAGAGGTAATTCAATCTCATAAGCTGCTTTCCCAACACGATGCAAAACTCTACATATTGGGGACTAAGCTTCCCTTTCTTACCAAATCTTTTCACCCCTTTCATGGGTGAAATCTGTAGACAGACCAATCATCAACTTTAAATTCAAGAGTCATTCTTCTCACATCTGCATGGTCATTCTCACTTCGGGAGTATACAAAAATATCATCTATGAACATAATAACAAACATATCCAGGTACTGTCTGAACACCCGATTCATGAGGTCCATAAAATTTGTTGGGGGCATTTGTTAGCCTAAAAGACATAACCAAGAACTCAAAATGACCATAACGGGTGAGAAAAGTTATCTTTGGAATATCGTACTCCCTAATTTTAAGCTGGTGATAAACGAATCTCAAGTCTATTTTTGAGAAATAGCTGGCACCTTGAGTTGATCAAATAGGTCATCAATTCTAGAAAGAGGGTACTTTTTCTTAACTGTGACCTTGTTAAGCTGACAATAGTCGATGCACATCCACAATGAACCATCTTTCTTTCACATGAATAGAACGGGTGCACCCCAAGGAGATACGCTAGGCCTTATAAAACCCTTATCTAGAAGATCTTTGAGTTGCTCTTTCAACTCCTTAAGTTCTACGGGGGCCATACAATATAGAGGAATAGAAATAGGTTGTGTATTGAGAAGAAGATCAATCCCAAATTCTATCTCTCTATCGGGAGGTACCCCTAGAAGATTATCTGATAAAACTTTAAAAAACTCATTAATTTACTGAATGGTCAGAGTCTCGGACTTAGTATATTTAACTCAAACCAAATGATAGATGTAACCCTTGGATATCAATTTCCTAGCTTTAAGATAGGATATGAAATGACTCTTGGGAGATACAGAATTTCCAAACCACTCAAAGGCTCATTGGGAAACTGAAACATGACTATTACTTGATGGTCTTACTTAATGGTCTCATATATATTGTTCTCTTCTTTTACTTTGACTTGATGGTCTCGTATATGTTGTTCTCTTCTTTTGTTTGCTTATATATAGTATACTTGTATTCCTTTTTGGTATTTTGTTGTGTAATATATGGATATTATAGAACTTTTAGTGCAACCAATATGGGCTACCATTGCAGGACATTTTTTTATTACAAGTGACATGCCCTTAGTGTGTATTTTTGTATGCCTTATTCTCTACTTTGCTCAGTCGACCTATGATACCTATTAAGTACAAGTGGACCATACTCACTCCTACTACTCGCTTTCGATACAGGTAATAGTTTGAGTGCACCACATGATGATTGATTTGGGTGCCTTCAGAGTTATTTAAGGTAACAGTTGAATTTTCATCCATCTGGAGTCCACTTCTATCTTTCTGTATTAGACTATGTCCTTGCTAGTACTCAGAGAGAGATTATTCCTATTAGATTGTCTGGAGTAATTGATTCATGGGTTGTATTAGTTATTTTTAGACTGTGACACTAGATTTTGGGGAGTTTGGCATATTATCCTTGAATTTATACTTTTCACTAATGTTATATTGATATGGTTTGGGTTTGTTCTAAGAGCCTAGCCTTGGGTTTGGACTGTTATTTCCCTTTTTGTATTAATTTGTATGACAGACTTACTTGTCAAGGTTCACCACGACAAGTGCCATCATGACCTCAAATTTTGGGTCGTGACAAATTTTGGTATTAGAGCAGCCAGGTTTATTGGTCTTAACAGTGTAAGAATTGGATGTCTAATAGAGTCTAGTTGATTGGTACATTGACGTCCTTATGTATCTTCGAGAGGTAGGATATCTTTAGGAATTTCCCTCATTTTATTTCTCATCGTGCAGATTTCTTTTATATCTTGTGTTCTAAGTTATATTTCACTCTTTTCTGTGTAGATGATGATCACTAATTCTCATGAGGTTAGAGATATGGAACCTTTATTCAAAGAGAGATCTTAGCCTAGAAGACGAGCTACAAGTAATCGATGGACTCAAAGTAGTGGATGGGCATGTGGATCTACCTCATTTAGGAGTTGTGCTAGGGGAATTTCTGTTGAGCCTCATTTTGAGAATTATGGTGGTAAAGGTTCGACTTCAGTTCTACTGATTTCTTTCTTCCCAGTGTTAGAAGGGTTGTTGGTTCACTTGTTGACCTATTTGGAGGGTGCTCCTTTGAGCGCACCTGGTGTTCTTCCAATCCCAAGTGTAGATCCTCTAGTTGCACCTACTTCTACTCTTGGTACTTATCAGAACATAAGTTTTATTCCTATTTTAGCATCGGTATCTAAGTATGGTATTTTGAGATCAGGAGTTTAACCTTTATCTATGTTATCTCAACAGATGGGATTTAAGTCCGCCAGATTCAGCATGTTTTCTCTAGATATAAGTATAGTTATGTCTTTTGAGAATCAGCAGAAGTTTGAGAGATTTACTCATTTGGGTACTCCTAGATTAAGTGGTTTTGTGGATGAGGATGACTACAAGTTCTTAATTGATTGTCGGGAGAAATTGCATAATTTGGGTTTGCTTGAGTCACATGGGATTTCCTATACTACTTATTAGTTGAGAGATGCTGCTAGAGATTGGTGGAGGTCATTGGTTAGTTGCAGAACTCTTAATTCTCCTTAGATGACTTTGGATCAGTTTGCTGATGCCTTTTGGAGAGATTTATATTTACAATCTGAGGGATTGGATGAGAGATGAGTTTAATCTCTTAAAATAGGGCTCCATGACTATTCCAGAGCATGAGGCATATTTCCATGCCTTGTCCAAATATTTTATACTAGTCCTTCCATCGAGTTTGAGAAAATTCAAAAGTTTTTAAAAGGTTTGGATGTCTCTCTTCAATTGGATACATTTCAGATGGTTGTATTTGGAGTGTCCTTTTAAAATATAGTGAATCATGTTAAGATGACTGGGAGTATTTTGCAAGCATCTTAGGGAAGTGCCAAGAAGGTAGGACATTTTCGTAGAGTTCAAAGATCAGGCTTCTCGAGGCAGAGATTTTAGAGGTTCTCATGGGTATCATGGTATGTGCAGTAGCCTTGCAGAGTTTGGTAGTGGATCTTCTAGTCTAGCAGTTTATGGTGGTTTTTTGGACCCAGTGGTGCCTTTTTCTACTGAGTCGAGCCATAGAGGTTATTTATATGTGATCAGACTGGCTATTTGGCCAAGGATTGTCCCCGTTCTGTGATTAGAGATACTTCTATTTCAACTATAAGAGGTAAGAGTTATTTCAAAGATGTAAGAGGCAGAGGTAGTGGATCACATGGTGGTGGTTACGGGGCTACTCAGCTAGTTGGTGGTGGTGGATAGTGCTATACTATACCCGCCAAACTAGAGGCTGAGGTTTTTGATGTTATGATCACAGGTATCATCCCCGTTTATTTTAGATCTGCATCTATGTTATTTGATTTGGGATGGTGTTCTCCCATTGTCTGTATATTTTTTTAGGTTTTAATTCTGTTAGCGAGCCTCTTAACATGCCTATTTGTTTATCTACCCCAGTAGAAGATTCTTTAGTAGTGGATTAGGTGTACCGATCCTCTATTGTGACTTTTTCTAGGTGTGAGACGGGTAGATTTGCTTGTCTTAGATTTGGTTGATTTTGACATTCATCTTAGGTATGGATTGGTTGGCTCCTTACCAAAGCATCGTACATTTTTATGATAAAACCATAACTCTAGCTTTACCAGGTGTACTGAGGATAGCTTGGAAGGGTGCACTTCATTCAGGTCCTAAGAGGGTTATATCTTATGTCCAGGTTCACTGATTAGTTGAGAGTGGATGTTTGTCATACTTAGCTCATATTTGTGATACTAATGTTACTTTACCTCCTCCTTTGGATTCTGTTCATATTGTTTGTGAGTTAGTGAATTTTTCCTTACGTATTTGCCTGGTATGCCTCTGGATCATGATATTGATTTTTCTATTGATGTTGAGCCAATCACCAATACTATTTTTATTCCTCCCTATAGGATGGCCCCAATCGAGTTGAAGGAGATGAAGGATCAGTTGCAGGAGTTATTGGATAACGGATTTATCTAACCTAGTGTAATGACACAAGACTACCCTCTAATCGTTACACAGTACTTACGGTCATGAGAGACCACAAGCTAACCCATGAGTTGGTACCTGCTGTGAGCACTGAATAATATGATAATAAATATGGAAGAATACTGACATGCCATAAGGTTTTACATATCTAAATTAAAACTGAAATATGAATCTAGGAAAACGACTATCTGAATCTGATAAAGTACTGATAAACTGAATAACTAACAGACTTTAATATCTGAAAAACCTCTAAGACTGACTGTCTGAGAGTTGACTGACTGAGAGTTGATTGGTCAAACAACACTAAGAGTGAATAACTGAACTGAGACTATATCTGAGAGACTGTGGGAGGTATCATCTAACTGATATTCACTAATTTGAGCTAATCGGGGTCCAACCTGTAGCCCCAATTGGAAGGGTGTTAATACCATGCCACGAGTACTAATGCTAGCTATGTGGATCCACTAAACTAATATAATGTCCAAAGGACTAAGGGTGTAAAGCCTGATTTGATGGGTGACCCCTGCGAGATAGTCAAGCCTAATCTAATGGGTGACTTCCATATCTTACGTGGCTACGTAGTTCTAAATTATAGGGACTGCTACTAATGACTTGCCTATCTGATGGGGAGGCCGCCATCCCTACACTTGTTCGGTGCTAAATCCTACTCCCAACTGAAAGATACTGAAATACTAGACTGTTCTGAGTTTAACTGACTGGTATTTCACTATTCTGAAGTGCTCATAATATATATTGAAGACTGTTCTGCAATGTACTGAGACTAGACTAAATAAATAGCTATGGATTTCGGGTATTCAATACCCTCAGGACTCAAAACAATAGTAGTAGCATGACACTAAAACATTTAAGGACATAGCATGATGGCTCTTATTAAATCAATTGCTCTTATAGGCATTGTATCAAACACTTATAGTTCATGGTTTAAAATAATCATAGAATTATTAAAGGATAGCATAATTGACATGAAATTATCATGGAAAACACTAATTAGTGATTTAATTCAACAAATGATAACACTAAAACATGAGGAATCGAATAACCACAATAACTTCATTAAAACATGGTATTAAATCAAAGTTCATGGAGATTAATGGATGAAATCATGATTTAAAATCAAATAACTTAAAAATATCATAACTTTATAATTAAAAAGGTTACTTGGTCTCCATGGATGAAAGGAATCCATGGATGAACATCTAACATACCTGGGTTAATGAATCTGAAGAGATGAATGGAGAGTTCTTGAGAAATTGCCTTAAATGAGAGGGTTTCTTGTTCTTGAAAAAGGGATATTTAATTTGAGAGAAATTAAAGAATGAATGATTATTTAGGTCAATTGGGATAACTTTTGTGTTTTAGGACGAGTTTAGGGCTTAGAAAAAGACCCAAACACTCTTAAACGGATTTAAAACGTAAGCTGAAACTGACCATCCCAATTTTCGGCATTAGCGCGACGCGCACTATCGCACCAAGTTACTGGAAAAGGGACATTGCGTTGCCCTTTTGATTCTAAAATTCACTTTTTGTGCGACGCTCCATTATCGCGACAGAACACTGGAAAAGGAAAATTGGGATTTTAGCTGATGGCGCGATGTGGTGTTTTCGCAAAGCTTCACTGGAAATTGGCAATCATTTATGCTGGCTTCGTGATTCACTAAGGTCTAAAATGATGGTGTTAAACAACTGAAACTTAAAATCGCCATGTCTTCTTAACCGATTATTGGATTTAGACGAATTTTATATTGTTGGAAAGCTAACTAAATTTCCAACGAAATGGCAGGATCTAAACTAAAAAATGATGAGTTTTTCAAAATTTTATATATGAATACTCATGTATTGAGATTTAGATTATGCTAGGAAAATATGGGGTGTTACAATATGGCTTTGGGATCATTCATCCCTGAATGAAACTAGTTAAGCTGAGGAAACTAATGGACCGAGGTTACACTTAGAATATGCATGTCTGATGCATGGAATGAATGATTGAACTGATTCATGAATGCACGACTGACATGAACATGATGTGTGGCTGAAACTGAGCATAACGGAGAAAAGAAAATCTTAAAAAGATTGGTACCTTATACTGAATCTGGATTCATGGAGAAGAGATGAGGGTACTTAGTTCGCATATCTGCTTCTGCTTCCCAAGTGTCTTTCTCAACGGACTGATTCTGCCAAAGAAATTTGACTAGTGGAACTTATTTATTCCTTAGTTTACAAACTTGATGATCAAGAATTTCGACTGGAACTTTCTCAAAAGAAAGACTGTTCTAAATATCTACACTTTCTGAGGGGACAATTACAGCTGGATCACTAATACACTTTTTCAACAACTAGACATGGTATACTAGGTGTACTGAGGCTAGATCTGAAGGCAACTCAAGCTTGTAAGAAACCTTTCTAAAATGATTGAGAATTCTGAAGGGACTGACATATCGGGGACTAAGTTTCCCTTTCTTGCCGAATCTCTTCACTCCTTTCATGGGAGAGATTTTCAAGAACACAAGATCACCGACCTCAAACTCAAGATCCTTTCTCCTCAAACTCTAATCAACTAAACCTTTTCTAATGTATCAAACACCAAATCAGGCCCTACTACTGCAGCCCCACCTACTTCAAATCAACCAACTAGGATCTACATCTCCTACCATAGACACCTTCAAATGTAGCCATATGGATACTGGAATAATAGTTGTTATTGTATACAAATTCAATCAAAGGCAAATGGTTATCCCAACTACCCTTGAAATTAACAACGTATGCTCTCAGCATATCCTCAAAATTATGAATGGTCCTTTCTGCTTAACCGTCTATCTGAGGGTAAAAAGTTGTACTGAGGTGGACTTGGGTACCCAAACCCTTTTGTAATGCTTTCCAGAAGTGAGAGGTAAACTGAGTACCTTTGTCTGAGATGATAGATAAGGGAACACCGTGCAACCTAACCAACTCTCTGAGATAGATATTGGCATAGTCCTCAGTCGAATAAGAGATATGGACTGGCAAAAAATGAGCTGATTTGGTCATCCTGTCTAGATAACCCAAATAGAGTCAGGCTGACGACGGGTACGAGGCAAACCTATCACAAAAACCATGTTCATTTACTCCCATTTCCACATGGGAATATTGAAATCTTGTATGGACCCGCGAGGTTTCTGGTGCTCAACCTTAACTTGCAGACATGTAGAGCACTTAGCTACAAACTCCACAATCTTTCTCTTCATCCTACTCTACCAATAGATCTCTCGCAAATCATGGTACATCGTAGTGGCCCCTGGATGAATAGAGTAACACACCCCATTCACTTCTGCAAGAATTCGTTGCATGAAATCATCTACACCAGACATACACAATCTACCCTGACATCACAAAACACCATCTCCCCCTTGGGAGAAAACCTCCACCTTCTGATTTCTGACTGATTCTTTCAACTTAACTATACTGGGATCTCTATCCTATTTTTCTTTACTAGAGATGATTCTGAGCTACTCTACACCCATACACTACCTTTGGCTGAATCGAGTAAATGGACTCCTATTCGGGCAAGCTGCTGAACTTCCTGAGCTAATTCTTCTTACCATCCTTAACATGAGCTACACTACCCATAGACATTCTATTAAGAGCATCAATCACTACATTGGCCTTTCTCGGATGATACAAAACACTCATGTCATAATCCTTCAATAACTCTAACCACTTCCTCTGACATAGATTCAAATCTTTCTGAGACAACGCATACTGAAGGCTTTTGTGATCTATGAACACATCTAAATATGCCCCATACAAGTAATGCCTCCAAAAATTTAAGGCAAACACCATAGCTGCTACCTCAAGATCATAAGTCAAATAATTCTTCTCATGGGGTTTAAGATGTCTGGAGGTGTAGGCATAACCTTACCTCTCTGCATGAGGACACAACCCAAACCTACTCTGGATACATCATAGTACACAACAAAACCATCTGAATCATTTGGTAGAGTCAGGACTGGGGCTGAGGTGAGTCAAATCTTCAACTCTTGAAAACTCTTCTCGCATGAATCTAACCACTAAAACTTAACTTTCTTCTGAGTCAATCTAGACATGAGGGATGCAATAGAGTAAAACCCTTCAACAAACTGAAGGTAATAGCTAGCTAAACCCAAGAAACTTCTGATATCTGATGGAGAGATAGGTCTAGTCCAGTTTCTCACCACTTTAGTCTTTTAAGGATCAACTCTAATGCCATCACCGAAAATAATATGACCAAGAAATGCTACTGATCTTAGCCAGAATTTGCACTTACTGAATTTAGCTAACAATTGATGAGCTTTAAGAGTCTGAAGCACTATGCTGAGATGGTCTGCATGGTCGCTTTCGCTACAAGAATAGATAAGAATTTCATCAGTGAAGACTATGATGAACATGTCCAAGTACTGCTAGAATACTTGGTTCATCAAGTCCATGAAGACTGCTAGGGCATTTTTGTAAGACCAAAGAACATGACTAGAAATTTAAAGTAACCATACCGAGTTTGGAAAGTTGTTTTCGAAATATCACATTCTCTGACTCTAAGTTGATGATAGCCTGATCTGAGATATATCTTTGAAAAATAACTGGCACCCTGAAGTTGGTCGAACAAGTCATCGATTCTAGAAAGTGGGTATTTATTCTTAACTGTGACCTTGTCCAACTGACAGTAGTCTATGTACATTCTGAGAGAATCACCTTTTTTATGCATGAATAGAACATATGTGCCCTACGAGGAGATGTTGGGTCTGATGAATCCCTTATCTAAGAGATCTTTCAATTGTTCTTTCAATTCGTTGAGTTCAACTGGAGCTATTGTGTATGGCGGAATAGATATAGGCTGATTATCTGGGAGAAGGTCTATTCCAAAGTCGATTTCCCTTTTGGGAGAAACTCCGAGAAGATCTTCAAGAAATACATCTGAGAATTCTTTTACTACTGGGACTGACTCAAGAGTAGGAGTTTCTAAGTTAGAGTCTTTGACTTGCATAAGATGGTAGACACACCTGTTGGATATTATCTTTCTGGCTCTAAGGTAAGAAATCAACTGACCCCTAAGAGCTATAGTACTACCCCTCCATTCAGACCTGGTTTATTTGGAAACTAAAAATGAACTATTCTATTTCTAAAATCAACTAAGGCATAGCATGAGTGGAGACAATCCATGCCGAGAATGACATAAAAATCCGTCATCTCTAACTCCATGAGATCAATTAAAGTAACTTTTTGAGATATTGAGATCGAACAGTTCCTGTATACCTGTCTGGCTATAATGGAAAAGCCCACTGGGGTAGACACTGAAAAAGGCTCTACTAGATTTTTGGGACTGACTCTGAAATTGACAGCTACATATGGAGTTACAAAAGAAAGAGAAGCTCCAGGGTCTAGTAAAGCATAAATATGTAAGTGAAAGAAAGAAAAGCTCCAAGGTCTAGTAAAGCATAAATATGTAAGTGAAAGACCTGCAACGTACCAGTAAATACATCAAGAGAATTTTCTTGATCTTGGCGGTACTGAAGAGCATATAATCTGTTCGGACGCTGACCACTAGTAGCACTGGAGGCGGCACCCTGCTAAGTAGGGCGGCCGGATGGAACTGATGACTGATGGGATTGGCACTGCTGGTGTGCATCCCTACCTTTCTGAGTAACTACCCGACACTCCCGAATTCGATGTCCTGGCTTGCCACACCCGAAGCACACATCACTACCCGCTCTATACTTACCCTAATGGTGTCTGCCACACTTCTAACATAAAGGATTGGTACGAGCTCTACTAACATTGACCTGGGACTTAGAGCCTGGTGCCCTATCCCTATTGTTATTTCTTAATTTAGGTACTGGGGCACTAGCTAAAAAAGGTACTGGGGCTGAAGACTTCTGGCAAAACTAAGGACGGTTACTACCTTCTGACTTTAGCTAATTGAAATTAAAACTATCTGTCCTAGCTCTCTTGTTTTCTCTCTCTCTCTCTCCTTAATCTTTCACTTTTCTATCTGTTGAACATGGACTATTAGACAAGTCCATCTCACTAATCATCAGTGCAGTCCTACACTCCTTGACCATACTATCAGACATACCAAACATAAAGGTACTCATCTTGGACCTACTATCATCCACTACATGAGGAGCATATCTAGCTAACTGAGTTAATTTGAGAGAATACTCCCTCACGCTCATGCTACCTTGCCTCAAATTAATAAATTATAATACTTGGCCTCCCTCAACTCTAATGGAAAGAATTTGTCCGAGAAAGTCATGGAAAACTCTTTCCATTCTATAGGACCTGCATCAATACCTCTATCAACTTTTCACTGCTTAAACCAAGTATGGGCTACATCCTGTAATTGATATACAGCTTATTCGACACTCTGACTAGATGTTACCCCCATAGTATCCATTACCTTCTAAACTATATCTAAGAATTCCTATGGATCCTCTTCAGACTTAGATCCCATGAAAGAACAAGGATTTATCCAGGTGAAATCCCAAATTCTAGTTGCAATAGTATTGGACACTAGGTTGGACGGAATAGCAACTGGCCATTTATTTTATACTTCTATGGAGTTTGCTAGAGTAGTAGTGAACACAGCCCTGAATTCTGTGTGAGAGATATGTTCGTCCAGAGGATCTACTTGGATGGGCTAAGGGGCTGGCTGAGTTCCTATTCTTCTTCCATTCTTCTTGGGAGGCATATTTTGTAAAAAAAAAAAATGGATTAGACAGGGAGTTTAACTTAAGCTCATGCTAACTTGCATGACATGAATACTGAAAGAAAGGAAACTTTTCCTAAACGCCTTGTAGCCTTTCATCCATAAGTGTGGCGTGCTACATACCCATGCACAAGACTCTACTCAAGGCAACTTTTAGACTTCCTAGGACACTTTAAAACCTTATGCTTTGATACCAAGTTTGTAATGCTTCCAGGTGAAATCCCAAATTCTAGTTGCAATAGTATTGGACACTAGGTTGGACGGAATAGCAACTGGCCATTTATTTTATACTTCTATGGAGTTTGCTAGAGTAGTAGTGAACACAGCCCTGAATTCTGTGTGAGAGATATGTTCGTCCAGAGGATCTACTTGGATGGGCTAAGGGGCTGGCTGAGTTCCTATTCTTCTTCCATTCTTCTTGGGAGGCATATTTTGTAAAAAAAAAAAAATGGATTAGACAGGGAGTTTAACTTAAGCTCATGCTAACTTGCATGACATGAATACTGAAAGAAAGGAAACTTTTCCTAAACGCCTTGTAGCCTTTCATCCATAAGTGTGGCGTGCTACATACCCATGCACAAGACTCTACTCAAGGCAACTTTTAGACTTCCTAGGACACTTTAAAACCTTATGCTTTGATACCAAGTTTGTAATGACCCGAGACTACCCCATAGTCATTACACAATGCTTATGGTCCTGAGAGACCATAAGCTAACCCATGAACTGGTAGGCTATGAGCACTAAATAATATGATCAAAAAATATGGAAGAATACTAATATGTCATAAGGTTTTAAATATCTGAATTCAAACTAAAATATGAATCTAGGAAAATGACTGTCTGAATCTGATAAAGTAATGATAAACTGAATAACTAAATGACTGTTATATCTGAAAAGCCTCTAAGACTGACTGACTGACTGAGAGTTGATGGGAAAAGCCCCCAACTAACTCTACTAACTACTAAAATAAAGACATAAATAAGATAGTCTCCCCTCGGGTAATGAGGACTCATCACTACTACTGTACTGCCAAGAATCTAAGGGACTAAGTATGATCCGAGAACTGAGCGTCAGCACCTATGATATGATACATCATAGTGCAAAAAAAAAGTATGCAATCAGTACATTGAATGTACTGTTATGCTAAATGAGGTAGGCTAACATGCAAGGTTTCATGACTAGGAGTAATGATCTATCTAAATACATATGTAAAGCATGGAATACTAAATAGAGAGCATGAAATTTATAGATACTGGACATGCATGAAAGTCTATATAATACTAAAAATACATAGAAATCTATAGACACTGAAGATGCATGACCAAGCATATGACATGAGCTGAGCAAAATCTGTAAACTGAGATACTGAAATGACTTAAATTTGTATGCTTTGGTCACATAACACTAAGACTGAATAACTGAACTGAGACTGTAACTGAGACTATATTTGAAACTATGTGAGGTATCATCTAATCGATATTTCCTAATCTAAGCTAATAGGGGTCCAACCTATAAACCTAGTTAGAAGGGTGTTAATACCCTGCCACGTGTACTAATGCTAGCTATGTGGATCCACTAAACTGATATAATGTCCAAAGGACTAAGGGTGTCAAGCCTGAACTGACGGGTGACCCCTACAAGATAGTCAAGCCTAATCTGACGGGTGAATTCTCATATCTTATGTTGGCTACGTAGTTCTGGAGTGTAGGGAGTGCTACTAATGACTCTGCCTATCTGACGGGCGAAGCCTCCATCCCTACACTTTCTCGATGCTAAATCCTACTCCCAACTAAAAGACACTAAAATACTAGACTGTTCTGAGTTTAACTTAACTGACTGGTATTTGACTATTTTGAAGTGCTCATAGTATTACATTTTGAAGACTGTTCTATAATGTACTAAGACTAGACTAAATAAACATCTATATTTATTTATCTTATGTGTAGGTAAATCTCCCTTTTGGGGTTATTTATGAATAGGGTTTAAAGTATGTGCGAGTTGTTATTGTTAGCATCTATTTGGTAATTTATGTTTATGGGTTTTATAATTATTATGCTACTTCGGTTGGGATTTGATAGGCGAAAGCTCCAAATACCCACACGGGTTTGATGGGTGAAATCTCCAAGCTCTAGAAAGTTCATTGCCATCTTCGAAAAAAGGGTTTTGGGTAAACTTTAGGAACCCATATCATCTTCAAAAGAGGGATATGGAGACCAAAGCAATGATAGAAAATTATGTGTGTAGTTTGCTAAATTTTCACTATCTTAGACATAAGGGTGGATGTGAGGTTGACTATGCCATGGGTATTATCCTAGAAATAGGAATGCCTAGATTGAGGTTGTAATTACAAATTATTGAATACACCTATTAGGTATTCAAAAGAATAAATGGGTGGAAGTTTGGTGTTTTGTAAAGACTAGTATCAAAATCTACAACCATACCTACCCATATTTGATTTAATAAATTGATGTTGATTAATAACTCCGACATGCCACTCCCTTAGTAATTCATAATCCCAAGATCCGTGCATAATTATTAAACTCTAATTATTCGTAGCCCCAAATTTATACTAGAAAAACCCAAAAAAACATTAGTGTAGGAACCTATCTCCCCATTTTATCTTTTTGTATCATTTGTTTTAATTTAACTTGTATCTATTATTTCAAATTAATTTGATCACCACTCATATTATTCCTCCTGGATTCGACCCCGACTCTAAAGTTGGATAAATAGATTGACGATGACTACCCTGTACTTAAATTAACATATAAGTTGAGCATTATCAGTGTAACGCCTTAGAAATACACCCTTGATGCCACACGGTGATTATAGTCCTGAGAGACCATAAGCTAACCCATGAGTTGGTACCTACAGTGAGCACTGAATAAAATAGATAACAAAATAATGTGTAGAATTTAACAGAAAATGCCATAAGGTATTAAATACTGAAACATTTGATTAAAATCATAGTTCTGAAAGCATCTGAAACTAATACTGAGAAGGCTGATAATAATAACTGATAAACTAACTAACTATTTGAAATAGTCTGAAAAGCCTCTAACTGACTGAGGAGTTGATGGGATAAGCCCCCAACTAACCTCGACTAACTACTGACCTGAAAGACTGAAATAAACATAAACAGTCCTTAATGTATGAGGACTCACCATTGATACTGTTGTTGATGTGCTGGAATGTCTAAGTATAGTCGGGAACCAAAGCATCCAAACCTATGATATAAGATATCATAGATCAAAAAATTAGTATGCGATAAGTACTTTGAATGTACTGGTATATGAGATGAGGTTAGGCTAAAATGCATGGTTTATATGCATGAGATAATAACTGACTAAATAATCCGCACCCCCCCTACAATTGGTATCAGAGCCTTGTTATTTAAAAAATACGGAAATCGTATATATATGGATTTACTTGATTAATATATGTATGGATTTACTTGAATAATTTATTAATTATGATTCATTTGATAAAACTAGATTTAGATATTCCTCAAAATATTATTTAAATTCATAACGTACAAAAATATAAAGAATTAGTCTGTAAACTGAAGTACTAAAATATTGATACTGAAGAACTGATAACTCTATGCTATGGTCAAGAAAACCTAAAAATAAACTTTGTACTGAATATTGAACTAAGATTAAGGGAGCTAGCTATAACTGACATGCCCCAATGTACTATCAGGGTTAAACCTGTAACCCCAGTTGGAAGGGTGTCAATATTATTCTACCGGTATTAAGATTAACTATGTGGATCCACTAATCTGATACCTCGAAGTACGAAGTGACATGCCTAACTGACAGGGGACCCCTCAAAGTCTACGGTGGTGTCATAGGTTTGGAACCTAGGGACTGCTACAACGTCTCATGCCTACTGACGGGGGAGACAAGTGACTGACTAACAGGGGATACGCCTTCCCTATGTTCTCTCGGTGCTATGTTTTTACTCCCAACTAAAAGACACTGATTAATGGACTGAACTAAGCCTAATTGAACTCACAACAGACCCTAGTAACTGCCTGAATGATATTGCTCATGGTATAATTGAAATTATTCTGTAGATAATGAAACTAGGTAATCAGCTAAATTTTGGGGTTTCATAACACCAGGACTCGGTAACAATAACAATAGAAACATACTAAAGCTTCGAGAACATCTTAAGTAGTAATTTTTCAAAACCATATCGTTTAGGCATTTCATCGAACACTTGAAATTCATAGGCTTAAGCATGAGAATATTTAAAACATGTGATACTAATATAATTGAAATACTAAAATCATGGATTTAGGATTTAACATACGAACATCATTCAAATGTGTCAAGGACAGTTTCCAATGAAAACACAGGGTAAACATAATTTGTAATCAAAATTCATAATAGCTTCATGAAGATAACTCATAATAACATGTAAAAATCATGGTTTTAAACTTGAAAATGGATTCTTGGACTCCGTGGGTGAAAAAGGCCCATGGATGAACATCACGCATACCTTAATTGAAGAATTCATTAAGATTTTTGAAGGTTTTCTTGAAAATTAAGCTTCTATCCCTTATTTCTTTTAAAGAAGCTAGGGTTTGTTCTTGAGAGAGAGAATGCTTTCTTTTGAGAGAATTTTGAATAAAAAATGACAAATATTACTTTTAGGACCCTGAATCCCGTGTTATGAATGGATTAGGGCGAGGTAAATGACTCAAATACCCTTCTGGACCCAAAAACTCATTAAACTGAATCAGACTGGTCGATGAAAAATGTGACACATTATGTTTCTCGATCAACGCAATTTGTGAAACGCGGTTATACTCCCTACTGATACGATATCTGGCAAGTCGTGTCCATATCATGGAGCGTCACTATTTTTATTATCCAAACAAGTCTCAACCCTCGCTGAAAAAACTAAAACTCTCCCAAGATACTATCGACAACCTCGATTATGAATCAACTTAGAAATTAACGTTTCGAGGTTGGGAAAGTCGAAAACAAAATCATCGAAGTTTAAGGGGCTTTGGATAAGACTAACCCTTAACACTTAGTTAAATTTTCTAAGTCTTGGACCCCTTTAACATGCAATAGCAAGCTGAAATGAGCTAAGATCTTACGGGGTCTTACAATATCTCTCCCTTGATAATATTCGTCCTCGAATAAGACTGATTAAGCTAAGAATACTGAGGTACTGAGAGTACATGCCGAGTGTGCATAATTGAAAACATGGTTACATGACCGAGTCTAAAACTTGATATATAACTGAACTAATTCATGAATATATGCAATGACATGAAGATGGTTACATGGCTGGAACTGAGAATTAAGAAGAGAAAATCTAATGAGAACTGTTACCTTAAGCTAACTCTGAGTTTGCAAAGAAGAGATGAGGGTACTTAGTTCGCATTTATGCTCCTACTTCCTAAGTGGCTCCCTCAATAGACTGGTTCCACCAAATAAATTTGACCAAGGGAACTTTTTTGTTCCTTAGTCTACAAATCTGACGATCTAGGATCTCGATTGGGATTTTTTCGTCAGAAAGGCTATCCTAAAAATCTATACTTTCTAAAGGAACAACTACAATTGGATCACCAATACACTTCTTTAATAAATACACATAGAATACTGAGTGGACGGATGCTAAATCTGCAGGCAACTCAAGCTCATACACTACCTTCCCATAACAACTCAAGATCTTGTAAGGGCCAATATATCGGGACTAAGCTTCCCCTTCTTGCCAAATTTCTTCACTCCCTTTATGGATGAGATTTTCGAACACACCAAATCCGCAACTTCAAACTCAAGATCGTTTCTTCTCAATCTGCATAGGATTTTTTATGGCATTGGGTTGTGTTAAGACTCTTCCTGATCAATTGAACTTTCTCTAATGCATCAAACACTAAATCAGGACCTATCAATGTAGTCTCACTCACCTCAAACCAACCAATGGTAGATCTATATCTCCACCCATAGAGAGCTTTGAATGGAGCCATCTGAATACTAGAATAATAACTGTTATTGTAGGCAAACTCGATTAAAGGCAAATGATCATCCAAACTACCCTTAAAGTTGATAACACATGCTCTCAACATTTCTTTTAAGATCTGAATGGTCCTATCTACCTGACCATCTGTCTGAGGGTGAAAGGTTGTACTGAGACGAACTTCGGTACCAAGACCCATCTAAAATGCCTCCCAAAGAGGTGAATTGAGTACCTCTACCTGAGAGGATAGAAAATGGGACTCTATACAACCTAACCAACTCTCTAATATAAAACTTAGCATAATCCTTGGCAACACTACCCATAGATAATATACTAAGGGCATCTGCCACTATATTGGCCTTGCTCGGGTGATACAAAACACTTATATCATAGTCTTTCAACAATTCCAACCACCTTCTCTAACGAAGATTCAGATCTTTCTGCGTAAACACATACTGTAAGCTTTTGTGATCCGCGAACACATCAACATAAACCCTATACAGATAATGCATCCAAATCATCAAGGCAAACACAACAGCTGCAAACTCAAGATCATCGGTAGGATAATTCTTTTCATGGGGCTTAAGCTATCTAGAATTATAGGCAATGACCTTACCTCTCTGAATCAACACATAACCAAAACCAACTCTGGAAGTATCAAAGTAAACAACAAACCTATTTGAATCATCTAGCAGCGTCAAAGCTGAGGTTGAGGTGAGTCGAGTCTTCAACTCTGAAAGATCTTCTCACAAGATCTGACCATTGAAACTTGGCTTTTTTCTGGGTCAATTTGGACATGGGGTATGTAATAGACCAAAAACCTTCAAGAAACCATCAGTAATAGTCGGCCAAACCCAAGAAACTCTTGATATCTAATGGAGAGATAGTTCTGGGCCAGTTTCTCACTACTTTGGTCTTTTGGGGGTCAGCTGTAATGCAATCATCGAAAATAATATGGCCAAGGAAAGCTATTGATACTAGCCAAAATTCACAGTTACTAAATTTGGCAACTGATAGGCTCTAAGACTCTGCAATACAATTCTGAGGTGGTCTGCATAATCGTTTTCACAACAGGAATAGACAAGAATATCATCAATGAAGACTGTGATGAATATGTCCAAGTACTTTGTGAATACTCGATCCATCAATTCCATGAAAGTTATTGGGGCATTCGTTAGTCCAAAGGACATGACTATAAAGTCAAAGTGACCATATTGGGTTCTGAAAGCTATTTTTAAAATGATTCTGAAAGCTATTTTTAAAATGACACACTCTCTGACTCTGAGCTGATGATAACCGAATCTGAGGTCTAACTTAGAGAAGTAGCTTGCACCCTACAGTTGGTCAAATAAGTCATCAATTCTAGAGAGTGGGTACTTATTCATGATGGTGACTTTGTTCAACTTGTGGTAATCAATGCACATTATGAGAAAACTATCGTTCTTTCACACGAAAAGGACTGGAGCGCCCCATTGGGAAATACTGGGCTTAATTAATTCCTTATCTAGGAGATCTTTCAACAGTTCTTTCAATTCCCTAAGCTCGGATGAAGCCATTATGTAGGGAGAAATAGAGATAGGCTAGGTATCTGGAAGAAGGTCTATTGCAAAGTTAATTTCCCTATCAGGAGAAACTCCGGGAAGATCTTCAGGGAACACATCTGGAAATTCCCTCACTACTGACTGAAACTAACTCAAGATCGTGAGTCTTATAATTAGAGTTCTTAGCTCGAATAAGATGGTAAACATACCCCTTGGATATCATTTTTCTTGCTCTAAGGTACGAAATAAGTTGACCCCTGAGCGCTAAAGTACTACCATTCCATTTAATAACTGGTTCATCTGGAAACTGAAACTGAATGACTCTATTTCTACAGTCAACTAAAGCATAGCATGAGTGGAGCCAATCCTTATCGAGAATGATATCAAAATCAGTCATCTCTAACTCCACAAGATCAACTGAAGTGATGTTTTGGGATATTATGATCGGATAGTTCCTGTATACCTGCTTGGCTATAATAGAGACACCTACTGGGGTAGACACTGAGAAGGATTCTACTAAGGTTTTGGAACTGACTCTGAAGTTCAGAGCTATATATAGGGTTACAAAAAAGAGTGAAGCCCTGAGATCCAACAAAGCATAAATATATAAATGAAAGACATGTAACGTACTCATAACCACATCAGGAAAACATTCCTGATCATGACGAGACTGGAGGGCATACAATCTATTCTGGAGCTAACCACTGGTGGCACTGGAAGTGATGCCCTGCTGAGTTGGGAGACCTGCTGGTGCACTTGAAGAGTTAACCTGACCCTGCTGGCAATCATTTCTACCTTTCCACATACCTGTCGGACACTCTCTCATCCTGTGGCTTGGCTTGCCATATCTAAAACACATATCACTGCTTGCCCTACACACACCTTGATGATTTCTACCACACTTCTGGCAAATTGGATTAGTCTGACCACAATTCATACTATCTTGAGTCTTAGAGCCTGGCACCCTATCCTGTTACCATTCTAAACCTTGGCACTGGATCAATAGTCGAAGATAGAGCTGGGGTAGAAGATTTTTGATAGAATTAAGGACGGTTACCACCCTCCGATCTGGGCTGAGAAAGTTGAAACTACCTGTCCTAACCCTCTTGTTCTCTCTTTTTTTTCTCCTTAACATTCTCCTTCTCAATCTACTGAGCATAGAACATAAGCCTAAACAAATCCATATCCTTAATCAACATTGCGGTCCTACACTCCTTAACCACACAATCAGAAACACCAGACATAAACCTACTTATTCTAAACCTATTATCAGACACCACATAAGTAGCATACCTCGCCAACTGAGTAAATTTAAGTGAATAATCCTTTACACTCATACTACCCTACTTTAAATTAATAAACTCTATCACCTTAGCTTTCCTTAACTCTAAAGGGAAGAATCTATCTAAAAAGGTTATTGCAAACTCATCCCACTTTACAGGCCTGACATTTGCGCCTCTATACCCCTTCCACTACTTATACAAGGTGTGAGTAACATTGGTAAGCATCCAAATCTGCACTTTCACTAGACGTGACACCCATAATGTTAGTCACCTTCTGAACCATGTCAAGGAACTCCTATGGATCCTCATCAGACTTGGATCCCAAAAACTGAGGGGGATTCATTCAGGTGAAGTCCTGAATCCTAGATGCAGCTAAATTAGCCACTGGATTAGCAGGGATAACAGCCTGCTAATTGTTTTATGCTTCTACTGAGTGAGGCCTAGTAGTGAATGTCGCTCTAAACTTGGCATGAGAGATATGCTAATTCAAGGGATCTTCCTGAATGGTCGGAGGTGTAGGCTGATTCCCATTTATTCTTCTGTTAGTCTTTCTGGGAGGCATTTTCTATAAATGAAAGAAAGATCGAATTATAAAAAGAGTTTAAATAGAGCTCATGCTCATTCGGACGACATGAAAACTGAAAGAAGGGAAACTTTTCCTAAAACATCTTGTAGCCTCCTATCTATAAGTGTGGCGCGCTTCACACACATGTACAAAACTCTACTTAATTCAGCTTTTAGACTTCCTAGAACACTTTGAAACCTTAGTCTTTGATACCAAGTTTGTAATATCCCATAAATATATACTGGATGCCACATGGTGCTTATAGTCTTCAGAGACCACAAGCTTACCCATGAGCTGGTACCTACTGGGAGCACTGAATAAAATAGATAACAAAATAACTTGTGCCAAATTTAACTGAAAACACCATAAGGTTTTAAATACTGAAACATTCAATTAAAATTATTGTTCTGAAAGCATCTAAAAATAATATTGAGAAAGCTAATAATAACAACTGATAAACTGACAAACTGTCTAAAATAATCTGAAAAGCCTCTAACTGACTGAGGAGTTGATGGGACAAGCCCCAAACTAACCCCGACTGACTACTGAGCTAAAATATTGAAATAAACATAAATGGTCCTTGATATATGAGAACTCACCACTGCTACTACTGCTGATACACTGGAATATCTAAGTACGGTCGGGAACCCGAGCGTCCGAACCTATGGTATAAGACACCATAGCATAAGAAATAAGTATGCGATTAGTACTTTGAATGTACTGGTATATGAGATGAGGTTAGGCTGAAATACGTGGGTTATAAGCATGAGAAAATAACTGATTGAATAGCATGAGATAACTAACTATGAATGCATAAAAGCTATAAAGTCTGAGAATGCATGACCAAGCATAAAACAAGATTTTGATATAGTTTATAAACTGAAGTATTGAAATACTGATACTGAAGAATTGATAACTGTACCCTATGGTCAAGCAAACCTGAAAGTGAACTCTGTATTAAATACTGAATTGAGATTGTGGGAGCTAGTAATAATCGGCATGCCCCAATGTATTATCAGGGTCCAATCTGTAACCCCAGTTAGAAGGGTGTCAATATCATGTTATGAGTATTAATATTAGCTGTGTGGATCCACTTATCTAATATCTCGAAGGACAAGGGTGTTATGTCTAACTAATGGGGGACCCCTCAAAGTCTCGGTGGTGCCATAGGTTTGGAAACTAAGGACTGCTACTAATGTCTCATGCCTACTTACGGGGGAGACAAGTGCCTCATGCCTACTGATGGGGGAGACGTCATCCCTACGTTCACTCGATACTAATTTTTTACTCCAAAATAAAAGACACTGATTACTAGACTGAACTAAGCTTAATTGAACTCACAACTGACCCTAGTAACTGACTGAATGATATTGCTCATGATATAACTGAAATAATTCTATATATACTAAAAACTAGGAAATCAGCTAAATTTTGGGTATTCATAACCCCCAGGACTTGATAACAATAACAATAGGAACATACTGAAGCTTCAAAAACATTATAAGTAGTCATTTTTCAAAACCCAAACATTTAGGTATTTCATCAAACACTTAAAATGCATAGCTTAAGCATGAGAATAGTAAAAACATGTGATACTAACATAATTGAAATACTAAAATCATGAATTTAGGATTTAACGTGAGAACATCATTATTCGAACGTGTCAAGGACAGTTTCCAATGAAAACACATGATAAACATAATTTGTAATCAAAATTCATAATAGCTTCATGAAGATAACTCATAATAACATGTAAAAATCATGGCTTTGAACTTAAAAATGGACATTACTAGATGAACACTCCCACAGTTACAGTTAAGTCTCAGTATTAGTAAAAAAAACTCAGACAATTCTACAGAACCATGGCTATCAGTTATTTGTCCATCAAAATTTGGTACTTTAGTATTAGTCTAAACTTTTAGTTTTCAATACTCAATTATCAGAACTCAGTACTTTAGTTTCAATCTAATTTAGACAAACATTATATGTGCAGTATCATATTCAGCATATTTAGTTTTTACAATTTTGAATGTACTCTTGTCCAGTTACTTCATGATGTTTATTCAGTCAGTTATCATCTCATGCACATGAACCCATGTATATCAGCCTATCTCACTTAGCATACAGTACATTCTATGTACTGACACATACCCTTTCTTTGTGCTATGATGTCTCATATCATAGGTTCAGATGTACGAGTTCCTGATCATACTTAGCAGCTCAGGATATCAACAGAAAATTTCATAGTGAGTGCTTATCCATTGAGGATATTATTTTATTTCAATATTCCAGTTAGTTCAGTAGTTATTTTAGTCGGGGTTAGTTAGGGATTTGTCCCATCAACTCCATATTCAGACAGTTAGAGGCTTTCAGACTAGCACAGTCAAATATACAATTTTTTAGATGTTATTATTAGTACACTGAGTATTTATTTTAATATTTTGAGAACCTAATGGAATTTTTAGTTATACTTTCATATATATTCTCAGTATTATTATTCAGTGCTCACAGCAAGTACTAGTCATGGGTTAGCATATGATCCTCTGGGGTCATAAGCACCGTGTAACATCTATGATATAAACTTGGGGAATTACAAACTTGATATCAGAGCCTAAGGTTCTAAAGAGTTCTTGGGAGTCTAAAATCCGCATCAAGTAGAGTCTTGTGCAAGGGTGTGTAGCATGCCATACTTATTGACAAGAGGCTATGAGACGTTTTAGGAAAAGTTTCATTTCTTTCAGTATTCATGTCGTGCGAATGAGCATGAGCTCAAGTTAAACTTTCTGTCTAATCCAATTTTTTCCCTTACATTTATAGAACATACCTCCTAAAAAAACCAATAGAAAAAGAACTAAAAACCAGCTAGCACCTCTGCCCATTCAGGAACATCCCCTGAATGATATGTTTCTCATGCAGAATTCAGAGCAACTTTCACCACTCTAGCTCATTTTGTAGAAGCCCAGAATAAATGCCCAACTTCTGTTTAGGTCAACCCAGTGACCAATACTACTGCAACAAGAATTTGGGATTTCACTCGAATAAATTCTTTTTTATTTTTAGGGTCTAAGTCTGAAGAGGATACACAGGAATTCCTTGACATAGTGCAAAAGGTAACAGACATTATGGGGGTAACTGCTAGTGAGAGTGTTGAGTTAGCAACCTATCAGTTAAAGATATGGCTTATACATGGTTTAAGTAGTGAAAGGTAGATAGGTTCACAGATGCAAGGCTCATAGAATGGGAAGAGTTTGCTACTGCCCTTCTAGATAGGTTTTTCATATTGGAATTGAGAGAGGCTAAGGTGTATGAGTTTATTAACCCGAAGCAGGGCAGCATGATAGTGAAGGAGTATTCTTTCAAGTTTACTCAGTTAGCTAGATATGCTTCTTATGGTGTAGCTGATAGTAGATCTAAGATGAGTAAGTTCATGTCTGGTGTATCCGGCGGTGTGGTCAAGTAGTGTAGGACTACAATGCTGATTAAGAAGATGGACTTAGCTAGGTTGATAGTCCATACTCAACAGATAAAGAAACATCAAACTATGGAGAAAGAGAAGAGAACAAGAGGGCTAGAACAGGTAGCTTTAACTTCACTCAACCTAAGTCAGGGGGTGGTAATCATCCTTAGTTCTACCCAACATCTTCAGCTAGTGCTCTAGTGCCTAAGCTCAGAAATGGTAATAGGGCACCAGGCTCTAAATCTCAAAGTAGTGTTAGCAGTGCTCGAACAAATCCTCTTTGCCAGAAGTATGGCAGAAACCATAAGGGTGTCTGCAGGCCTGGAAGTGATGTATATTTCAGATATGGCAAGCCAGGCTATAGGGATAGAGAGTTTCCTCAGGTGGGTTCGCAGAGTCAGTATAATCATCCCCCAGCTCAGTTCGGTCGCCCGTCTCAACAGGGTGCCACTTTCAGTACCACTAGTGGGTAATGCCCAAACAGGATCTATGCACTTCAGTCTCAATAAGATTAGGAAAGTTCTCCTGGTATGGTCACTGGTGTGTTATAAGTTTACCATTGACATATTTATTCTTTGCTAGATCTATGAGCTTCTCTATCTTTTGTAATATAGCTATCAACTTCAGAGTTATACTTGAAATCATAATAGGGCCTTTCTCAGTCTCCACCCTAGTGGGTGAATCTATCATAGCCCGGTGGGTATACAGGAACTTTTCGATTAAGGTGTCTCAGAAAGTTACTTTAGCAGACTTAGTAGAGTTAGAGATGATAGATTTTGACATCATTATCGGCAAGGATTAGCTCCATTCATGTTATGCTTTAGTTGATTGCATAAATAGAGTTTGTCTATTTTCAGTTCCCGAATGAACCTATCCTAGAATGGAGGGTTGTACTTCAGCGCTTAAAAGTCAATTTGTTTCATACCTTAGAGTGAGAAAATGATATCCAAGGGGTGTGTCTATCATTTGGTGCGAGTCAAAGACTCTAGTTTCGATACTCCTAATCATGAGTCAATTCCAGTCGCAAGTGAACTTTCATATGTGTTTCCTGAAGATCTCTCCAGAGTTCCTCCCGAAAGAAAAATCGACTTTGGAATAGACTTTCTTCTTGATACTCAGCCCATCTCTATTCTACCATATAGAATAGCTCCAGCTGAACTCAAAGAGCTAAAAGAATAGTTGAAGGATCTCCTAGATAAGGGATTCATCAGGCCTAGTGTCTCCTCATGGAGCGCACCAGTTTTATTTGTGTGAAAGAAAGATGGTTCTCTCAGAATGTGTATTGACTACCATCACTTGAACAAAGTCATAGTCAAGAACAAGTACCCACTTCCCATAATTGATGACTTGTTTGACCAACTTCAGGGTGCCAGTTATTTTTCTAAGATAGACCTCAGATCAGGCTATCATCAGCATAGAGTCAGAGAATATGACATTTCAAAAATAGCTTTCAAAACTCGATATGGTCACTTTGGATTTCTGGTTATGTCATTTGGTCTTACTAATGCCCCATCAACTTTCATGGACTTGACCAATCATGTGTTCGAGTAGTACTTGTATATGTTCGTCATAGTCTTCATAGATGACATTCTTGTCTACTCTCGCAGTGAAAATGATCGTGTATACCATCTTAGAATAGTATTACAGACTCTTAGAGTCCATCAGTTGTTCACCAAATTTAGTAAATGCAAATTTTAGATAAGGTATGTAGCTTTTCTTGGTCATATAGTTTTTGGTGATGGCATTAGAGTTGATCCTTAAAAGACTAAAGCAGTGAGAAACTAGACCAAGCCCATCTCCATCAGATATCAAGAGTTTCTTGGGTTTGGATATCTATTACTGATGGTTTGTTGAAGGATTTTCATCAATTGCATCCCTCATATCTAGATTGACTCAGAAGAAAGTCAAATTCCAGTGGTCAGATTCTTGTGAGAAGAGCTTTCTGGAGTTGAAGACTCGACTTACTACAGCCTCAGTTTTGACTTTACCTAATGGTTTAGATGGATTTGTTGTGTATTGTGATGCTTTCATAGTTGGTTTGGAGTGTGTTTTGATGCAGAAAGGTAAGGTTGTGGCCTATGCCTCTAGACAACTTAAGCCCCATGAAAATAATTATCCCACCTATTATCTGGAGTTAGCAGTTGTTGTTTTTGCCTTACAGATTTGGAGATACTATTTGTATGGGTTGCATGTTGATGATGTGTTCACAGACCACAAAATCTTGCAGTATGTGTTTTCTCAGAAAGACTTGAACCTACATCAGAGAAGGTGGTTAGAGTTGTTGAAAGATTATGATATGAGTGTCTTGTATCACTCAGGAAAGGCCAATTGAGTGGTGGATACCCTCAGTAGATTGTCCATGGGTAGTGTTGCTCACGTTAAGGATGGTAAGAAGAAGTTAGTTCAGGAAGTTCTTCAGCTTGCCAGACTAGAGGTATGTTTGGTTGATTTGGCTGAGGGTAGGGTTTGGGTACAGAATAGTTTGAAATCATCTTTGGCTTCTAAAGTAAAAGAAAATAAGGATAGAGATCCCAGTTTAGTTAAGCTGAAAGTGTCAGTTAGAGACCAAAAGGTAGAGGTTTTTTCTCCCAAGGGGGAGATAATGTGTTGCGTTGCCAGGGTAGGCTTTGTATGCCATGTTTGGATGGCGTGGGATAGCTAATTTTTGCAGAAGAACATGGTGTGCGTTACTTGATTCATCCAGGGACCACTAAGATGTGTCGCGACTTGGGGAAGTCTATTGGTGAGTGGGATGAAGAGAGACATTGCAGAGTTTGTGGCTAAGTGCTTGTAGTACCTCAAAAGTTTAGACATTTTTAGGATCATGCTTCGAACTAATGAGTAATAGATTTTAGTTCTTTGGTAGTGTTATGATCAAGTTTGATGCATATTAAGGCCTCAAAAGTATCCGAGCTATTAGACGAATCAAAACATTTCCTTACCGATTGAATTCTTAAAAAGGATATTGGTATAGTCAACTTCAAATGATCATATCTCTCGTAATGTTATGAATTTCTGAGATAATGACCCACTAATAGATAGATAATTTAATTATCTTTCCAACAATACCAATTTTGCCTAAATCCAATATTGAAACAATGAGTTATGTCCCTTTTACTCTAACATGTCAGGCCGAGAAACTGAGTGACGACATTCGTGATAAGCTGTCACACCCATGACGATCTATCACAAATGTCGTCGACCCTGGACAGATTTTCACCCCCAGTGATGACATTTTGTGACAAGCCGTCATGCCCGTGATGACCTATCACTAATGTCGTCAACCTTAACCAAAAAACCAAGATTTCACTTTTTTGTGATAACAATTCGTGAGACCTACCACCAGTATGATGGCTTGTCAAGAATGTCGTCAACTATTTTTTCCAACAATTGAGGGACGTTTTAGTAAGGGTATTTTGGTATTTTCCCTTCACTTCCCACTACTTATAACCCTCAAGGAGCGTATTATCTTCCATTCTCTTTAGTTAAACACCTCAAAAAGTTCTCTCTTACACTTTCAACCACAAGATTAGGGTTTCTATTAAAATCATCTCCCAAAAGCAAGATTCAAGCCCTTTTTCCAAGATAATCAAGAATTAAGTTTCCCAACCCAAGAACTCTCCAGCAAATCATCAAAGTTTCCTTTATAAGGTATACGTAGTGTTCATCCACGAATCCCTTTCGTCCGTGGAGTTCAAGAATCAATCTTTAAATACTAAATTATGAATATTTTGTGGTGATATGATCATGTTCACATTGGTGGTTGTTATTTATGTTGTAGAGTAGTGTTTTGATGTATTTTCATGGAGAGTATGATCATGTTAGTTGGAACCCATGAATTTGAGTGGTTTAATATGGTGAAACTTATGAATACACCTATGCCTTAAAGAGTGCATGCATGGTGTTTGATAAAATGCTTAGGAGGCTAGAAATTCATGGTTCCATAGTATCTAAAATGACAATCCTATGTTAACTATTATAATTCAATATGAATTCCATGCTATTGTTATGTTGCTATTGCTGTGGTATGAACATTCATGATAATGGAGTGATACAATATGTACATGATATATATGCACTCTCTACCATGCACAAGATGTTGAGAACTACATATAGTATAATATCCCTTACGTAAATATTATGAATTGTGAACTCTGTTCTTTTGATCAAGTAAGCCATATGGTGTCAGTTTCCTTCCATCAAGTCCTGGGAGTACTTGGACCCAAAAAATATAGTTGTGTGCCTAGATCCATGTCATGTTATTACGATACTCTCAGACAATCCATGATCTATAGAACTCAGTCAGTCATGTGACTCAGGAAATCTCATAATCTCAATTAATTCTTAGATAATAGTACTATTTCGTCAGTCAACAGAAGTCATTTACTCAATCCATGTACAGTCAGTTAATCATGTTCAATCTCTTTAGATGGGAGTAGAAGTTAACACCGAGTGAACCCAAGGATGGGAATTCACCTGCCAGATAAGGGTGCGATTCTTAGTAGTCATCTTTATGTTCCAGAACTATGTAGCCAGCGTAGGTTGAGACATCTTAACCTGTCAGATTAGGGTTGATGAGGTGATTTGACCTGTTAGATCAGGGTCCCACCATTCTCATTAAAGTAACCTGCCAGATAAGGGCCACTCACAGATTGTCCTTACCAGTGGCACGGTATTGACACCCTTCTAATCAGGGCACAGATTAGACCCCAGCTCAGCTATTATAGCGCATTTGGGGCATGTCGGTTAGACAACTACCTCCCACAGTTTTAGTCTAAGTCTCAGTAAAAGAACTCAGATAGTTCTTCAGATTTTAATATACCAGGACTATCAGATACAGTCAATTCAATTACAGTATAGAACTAGGTAATTCCATCAGATTTAGGACTGTCAGACACGGTCATCCATTTTATCAGGAATTCCAGTATTAGTTATGTTAGATATCAATAAACCATGTATTATTAGCATACAGATCTAGATATCATGTATTCATAATCTCAGTTACTATGTATGTATGTTTGCACTCTCACGTTCATATCATTCGGTCAGTTAACACCGTTCATGCATGTAAACCCTTGCATTTATCCTACCCCACTCGTATACTCAGTACTCCCAGTTGTACTGATGCATTTGTGCTATGGTGCTTTCTTTTATATTACACCATAGGTTCACAGACACGAGTTCTAGATTAACAGTAGCAGTAGCATTCCAGTCGCAGAGTTGTAGTGAGTCCTCATCCATCCGAGAACGATATTATTTTATTTCATTCATTATTTCAGTTCAGATTTGCTAGACGGAGTTAGTTGGAGACATGTTCCTTCAACTCCTTACTCAGACAGTATTTAGAGACTTTCAGATTTTAGATTCAAACTTTATTGTTTTTTGGGTATTCGCTACCCCATATGGATGTTATGATTTGTCAAATACTTTAGTCAGTTGAACCTTATGACCTATTGTTCATTTTTTTCCATATTTTACATGTATATTATGCAGTGTATAGGTACAAATATCAGTCATGGGTTAGCTTGTGGTCCTTCGAGGTTGGAAGCACCGTGTAGCATTCCAGTTCAGAAAATTAGGGTATTACAAACTTGGTATCAGAGCCTAAGGTTCAATAGAGTCCTAGGAAGTCTGAAAGCCGTATCTAGTAGAGTCTTGTATATGGGTGTGTTGCGCGCCACATTTATGTTCCACTTGGAACCTTCTTTATTTTTATTTTTTATGAACGGTTGCTTGGGTACAAAGACGTTCTTTCCTAAAACACCCTACCTCGTGAATCGATTGATCAGCGGTGAGTCGACAGTCATGAGATTTTTCACTCTCAAGTTGTCCTCTTGAAGGAATCTTGTCAGAAACCATTCTTATTCTCTAGAGCTTAATAGTATATTTCTTTACTAAGGAATATGCATCCTGAATTTAGAGTGTTTTCATAATATTTATATGCATATATTGAATGTGTTATGTTTTATAACCCGTTTTGATTATTTTGTCCATTACTTATCTTCACCCTCTATTTGAATCTCTATAAGTATCAAATTTTGAACTACGTCTAACCTGATTCTTGTTTGAAGAAGATGCGTAGGCAATCCTTTATAAGGGTGAGGTCTTCCTTTTTCCTTTGTTTTACAAAATTTCCTAGTATTTGAAAATAAGAAACAATCCTTATTATTGAATAGTTTTTCTATCAAGTCATATTTTCCATGTCTTTCACCTTTTCATAATGTCATATGGGTGAAAATTAGAGGTTCTTTTGATTATTCAAACGATTTTTCTTTATCTTTAAAATTCTCAAATGTTTCAAGCTAAAACTTCAAAATTTTCAAAACTTTTCAAATCTTCAATTCTCTCACTTATTCAAAATAATTTCTTTAAACATTCTATGCACGTCTTTTAACCATCTTATCATTATTCACTTGTTCAACCCCATCAACTTCAAGTACGAACTAAGTTCCTAGGTCTTGCTTAAAGCCTATCTTCTTTTTTTATATCAATTCACTTCTCAATCTCAAGATCAAACCCACCCATTCGTCCTAATGTCCTCTTTAACAAAATGACTCATATTGTCATACTATTTATTCTCTTATTGGGTACACTAACTTTTGTTTTGTATGATTTACTATTTTTTAATTGAATGTTTGTTTAGCATTTGAACATCGATTCAATTGAAAATTTGCGATATGACAAATATGCTCAATATTTAGAAAATTTCATCATTTTCTTTTCGCCCAAGGCAGAACACTATTTGGGTTCTATCTCCTTTCTCGCCTTACCCCCTACCAATGAAAAATATTCATGCTATGCATCTTATGATCGTGATAAAGTAATACAAACCCAAAATTGCTTCAAACTTGGATTATAATATCATAAGTCACATTTATTTATCATCCTAGACCTACCTCGGACTTAATAAAACTTTGTACATCATAGAACGTTTTATTCTTGCAAATTAACATGTTACCTTCACCTTACTAACTCGACTCTTTTTTTATGTTTTTATTTTTATTTTTTTGTTAATTTTATTTTTCCCCACAACTAAGGATTGATTCGTGTATTCTCTTGCGCATCGCATCAATTGAAAAAGGCTCAGGCTCCTTCTCTTAAATCTTAGTCACCAAGACAAGGAAATATAAAATAACAATGATACTAGTAATGAGCATCATGAGATGATATTACGAATGGAACAAAGAATCCTTCAATTACAAGGGGAATTGTCACAATCCCGTAACTTGTCCAATCTACCCCTTACTTTGAATGCTCCTCTCGAGACACGAACTAAGGGTAACACCGTTGTCAAATCCCATGACACATTCACAAGTCATCCCTTACCATCACTTCCTATTTATTAACCCCCAAACAATTTAAGTCACATATACACACTTTCTAAAAAAACCCATATCCATATTCTTTTCTACCACAATGTCATACATATACAGCTCTACTAAATTCTCAAACAACATTATATGCCCACAACATACCATCAACATTTACTATGAATATGTCTTATTTCCTTGATCTAAGCAATCATACTTTAGATTCAATTTATGTCAAAACGATCCTATTCACCCAACACCAATACAAATTCGAACCTTCAAAAAAAGACCTCTTGATAAAATTTATGGTAGAAAGGTTGGAATATCTTGAATGTAGTAAGGGGTTGAAAGGGCTAAGTTACAATGACATGGGCATGTCCCTTATGTTAAACTTTCGGAGGGGTACAAACCTCCAAAATTCGAATTGTATAATGGGACTGGAGTTTCGAAAGTCCAAACCTCCTAAATTCAAATTGTATAATGGGACTACAGATCCAAAAGTCTATTTGAAATTATACTATGACAAGCTAGTTGGAGTTGGTAAAAATGAGCAGATTCTTATGAAGTTATTCATGAGGAGTCTCACTGTAGATTCTTTATCATGGTATATCACATAAGATGCAAGAAAATGGTCAAAATGGACTGATATGACCTCTAATTTCATAGAAAGATTTAAGTTTAATGTTGAAAATACGCCTGATTGGTTCTACATTCAGAAGTTGAAGAAAAAATCCATAGAATCATTCAGAGAATATGCAATGAAATGGATACGTAATGCTTTTCAAGTGTGTCCTCCTTTAGAGAAAAATCAAATGAAAGTATTTTTTTATACGTGCCCAAGAGCCACCATATTATGAAAAGATGATGCTTATTGAAGATCAAAATTTTGTTGATGAAGAAGGCATTATAAATGGCATGATAATAAATTTGGAGGCATTGCAAGTGATTAGGACTTCGCAAGCTGGTAAAGATAGTGACAAGAAGGAAGTAAATGTTATATTGACTACACAAGATCTTAAAACTCCTCTGATTTACCAAACACCGCTTCCTCTACTTCAATACCAGACACTCATATATCAAGAACCTTCATATCTTTTTCCTACAACGACATACAATTACCCCATACTATCTTATAATCCTACCAACTATCCCGTCCACAACGCACATCCTGCATATTTTAATTTCTCTAACTACATTCCAACAACCATTAGTTTACGAAAATCCACCAACAAATTAATGATCCAATCAATCAGTCAGACCTCGAGCTAAGTTTCACCACCAAGACAATATACTCATTTGGTTGAGCCCATAGACCAGTTTTATAAAAGATTAAAGGTTGCTGGCTATATCACTCCAATTTTGGTGATTATAATGAAAACATGTGCAAAGCGGCTTGATCATTTCAAAAGTTATGCCTATCACTTAGGGATAAAAGGGTACACCATAGAAGAATGTTGTGCTTTAAAGGATAAAATTCAAACACTGATTGATACAAAGGTGATAAATATGATGGGGCCAAATTTTCATGTTGATTAATTTCTAAGCATGACTGGCACCTATCTGACATCAATGAAGGGGTATTACGTTTTTTTCCATTCCAGGCCCTGAGGACTTGAAATTACTTTAATCTGTACTTATGCTTGGAATGATATGAAATTCCTTTTACGTAATTTGAACTACATTTGACTTGATTCCCATTTAAGAGAGATACGTAGGTGTTCCTGGCAAGTTCAGTCTTATCATAATAAAATTTTCATTTTTTTTGGAGCACATAACTGGGGTGGATTTTTGAGAGGATCACAAAAATTTTATGGAGAAAGATCTCTATAAATTTAATACTGACAAGATATGTATTTAATTTCTACAAGTTCAAGGTCATGAAACTGGGGTAGAAATTTTTGAGGAATCCTCAAAAATTTCATCAAGGACTGCACTAAAGAAAATAATATAAAGACAATGAATTCAGGACTTAAACCAAAGGAACTAGCAGAGACACGAATCAATCTTTCCTTTTTTAAGCAAATAATTTTTCTTTGAGTGAAGGAATAGAGTGACAAGTACAAATCTTGAGTATGCTATACACCATCAGAAGATATATAAGGTTAAGTTTTGCCTTTCTGTATTTTGATTGGGTTAAGCACTACCCTCTCTTGAGAAACTCTCTAAGGCTAAGCATTATACCTGAAAAGTTAATTGGGTTAACCACTACCCTCTCTTGAGAAATTGTCCAAAGCTAAGTATTGTTTCAGAAATTCGATGGAGTTAAGCACGACTATATCAAGAACTCTCTGAGGCTAAGCATTGTCCTTAGAAAGTTCATTGGGTTAAGCACTACCCTTTCTCGAGAAACTTTCTGAGGCTAAGCATTGTCCTTGGATAGTTATTTAGGTTAAGCAATATCCTCTCTCGAGAAATTATCCGAAGTTAAGCATATTTCGTAAATTCAATGGAGTTAAGATGGAGTTAAGCACGATTCTATCAAGAAATCTCTGAGGCTAAATTGTCCTTAGAAAGTTAATTAGGTTAAGCACTGCTCTCTCTCAAGAAACTGTCTGAAGTTAAGCATTGCTTCATAAATTTGATGGATTTAGGCACGACTCTATTAATAAACTCTTTGAGGATAAGAATTGTCCTTGGAAAGTTAATTCGGTTAAGCACTATCTTCTCTCTGGAAACTGTGTGAGGCTAAGCATTGTCCTTAAAAAGTTTATTGGGCTAATCACTACCCTTTTTTGAGAAACTGTCTGAAGCTAAGCATTGTTTTAGAAAATTTGATGGAGTTAAGCACGACTTTATAAAAAAACTGCCTGAGGCTAAGCATTTTTCTCTGGAAGTTGATTGGGTTATGCGTTACTCAAAGACAAATATTATATTCTGATACTGAATATGATAAGCATAATTGCCTCAGCATTACTCAATGTTATTGCTTTACTAGATATGGTGTGGATTAAGCACGACCTCTTCAAATTTATATGGGCAAAACATTTTTCTCTTATAATAGATAGTTCCTTATCTCCTTTAATCATTATTGTTACATTATGTTTGTTTTCACCACATTGTTTAATCTTCTATCTACATCGACCATTTTTATCTAGTAAAAGGCAAAATGAAAGACATTCAAGAAAATTCTCCTTCCAATTTTGAAAAATAATTTTTTTATCCTAATATCTCAACCTATTCATATTTCACCTTTAAAAATGACTCATACTCCGACTTTGCAAACAGTGCTCCACATTCGTCAATTTTCTTTAGGAATCTTATTCCTTCCTAAAACTAAAACTATACACTATCTGATTCTCGTAAAACTCGAGATATGTAGGGGACTTAAAACCAAAGTCTTGGCCACACAATTCTAATAACCACCTCTTGTTTCTTCTATTCCAACAAAATATTCTCTTGGTCAAACAAAATTTGCTACTACGTCAACTTTCGTTTCTCGATAATTCTTTCATCGCTCTCAAACAACGAAAGGGCAGCTATTTTGATCTCCCGATGCTTCTCTTGGGCTTCTATTTTACCAAAGCTATTAATTTTGAATCTTAGTACTTTTTATGCATTATTTTGATATCAAATAAATACTGGTGTGTCGCATTCATGATTTTGAAGTTGTAATTTATTTTATTGTTTAAATTTATATTTTATATAATTTATTAATTTAAATATAAGATTTTCAATAGTTATTCAAATTATTGTCGTCAATATACTCATGATTTATAAACACCTAGTCATTATTATTATTATTATTATTATTATTATCATTATTATTATTATTATAGTAATCTCAAATTTGTATCCATAATCTATGGAAGCCTATTTTATTTTAAATTATTATTGTTGTCGATTTTAAATAATATATTGCGTGTTGTTAATTTTATTTACATAATTTATTCATAATTAATTTAAAAATAATAATTTTATTTATTGTATTATTATTATTATTATATATTTACAATATCTATTAAAATAGTTGTCGTAACTCAATACAGTTATATCTAATTCATTTAATTTCTAGCTGCATCTTTATTTACATTTGATGTCAATTCTAGTCATTTTATATCAATTTTGACCTTATTTTCATGAACTGACCTATGTTGTAATTTTAATCCCAGCCGTTGATTAAATTTGATCCAATGACTATGATTAAATATTCTATTTCTTTCTTTTTTAATTGAATACACCCCAAAAACCTAATAACATTTTTCACTTTCCTCTTTTAAAGAAAAAAACAACCGCCTACACTCTCTCCCTCTCTTCATCTCTCTCTAAAACGAACAGACCTCCATAAACACCAATGACATCCGCCGCCTTTTTCCTATCATCGGCTTTCCTTCCCTCTTTCTCTCCCCCTCTCTCTCTTTAAAATTGTCGGTGAACCGATACCACAACACTATCACCATCCTCTCCTCATTCTTTTTTCCTACTAAAACCAATCGTTGCTCCAACAGTGTTGCCTCACCCTTTTCGATGAAATCCCGCCGTGCAACTATCGATGAGCTGTCGCCAGCTCAAAAATTAGCATCACACCACTCATAACTCGCTAGATTAGTGACCAGCATTGCCCCTCTCTCTTCTCTTCTTTCTTTTCTTCTCCGCCTCCGATCGTCATCCATCATCTTGGCCCGTAAAATCAACCAAGTCGATGCCAACAAAAAACCGCCAATCGTATTTCCACCACATCTCCTCTCCAGTGCGCCACTGTTATTTATCCGTGTCCCTTCTCTTTGTCCTTCCTGTTATCCGACCAAACAACAACTCCAACGACTATAAACTACCAATAGAAGTTAAACACCCCACTACCACGTTGTTGGCCTATTTTTCATCAAAAAATGATGAATTCTTAAGAAATCCATCCCCAGGTTTGATTTCATGTTTAATTTTATACCCAAATATCAATTATCTTTTACTCATTCGACAAATACAGTGGTCTGAAATGAACGAAACTTAGTTGAGATTTTTTATTTGATTTCTTGGGATCGTTAACCTGCTTAGACTGTCATATAAGAACATCCTCAATTTTAACTCCAAATCAATGCTTGTCTGTGTTGAAAATTGATTTTGTAGCTGGTAATATAGTACATGTTAAAATTTGACAGCTTTTTGTATTGATTTTCTTGATAAACTTGAATGTGCTCCTTATTTAATTTTAGCATGTCTATTTGAAATATTTTATAGTATTTGTATCAATTAAGTTTGAGATTATTTTGATTGAATTGCATGATCAATTACAGAATTTAAAAAAAAATTGATAGTTTTGATCTGTTTTATATCCATTTGATTTGATTACATGTCTATTAAGAAAATAGCAGATTGTATATCATAAATTCCATCCGAATTTATCATGACAGTTTTTGAATTTTTATTCATTTGGTAATTTTAGATTGATTTGGGTTGAATCAATTTGATTGTTTAAATAAAATCTTATGACTCTCATTTTATCTTATTTGTTTCTTTAATTAGCGTGTGACAACCTAATTATATGATAGTTTAAGATAAAATTGGCTTTAATTTACTTATAATACTCGTCAATTAAGGAAATAGGGCCATCTTGTTGATTGATTTTCTTTCCTTGTTACTAATTTTCACTCTGTTATTCTTATTTGGACAATTTCCTATGCCTTTTGATAATTTTCCTACTCATTTGAAATCTGGACAAATTTCTATATTTATGTTCATTATTTATGATAAATTTGAGATAATCAAGTGAGCAAATTTTTCTTTAAGGAAATATATGTATATTAATTGATTCTTATAAATATTTTGTTTCCTTTTAAATTTCTCTAATTGATTACTTTGCATATTTTTCTTTTCCTTCATTGCCTAAAAAGGGACTTCATTTCTTTTCATTATAGGAGACAAGAAAAACGATAAGAGAAAAAGAAAAGGAACTCCCCTCCACTTTCATAATATTCTTAACTTCTGTTTTGGGTGTTGGGTCACTTTGCTTTCAATCATTTTTACTCAAGTCACTACGATTCAAGTTTCCTCTTTCTCCTTTTGGCTTTTTGTTCTTTTTTTGCTTACTAAAATGTATGTTTTCTTTAAATGCTTTAAATACTTAATGTCATAGCTATGAATTTGTTATTTCTGACCTTGAGTATGAAATCTATTATAACAAATGTGCATGTGGATTTTTGTTGTTTTTTCTCTTGTTGTTTTCATTGACTTAAATGTTCTAAGTGTTGCGGTGTGCTTGCAAACATATGTATGCTATTAATTTAGACAGTAAGATTTTTTGTCTTTAGTGGATTCCATTGTTTCAATTGTGCATTTGAGTACATTAACAAGCTTTTGGTGAGGAGTTTAGTGCTTTGGGGATCGAAGAGTCACCTAAGAATGGGTTTCATTATCAAATTTCATATATCTGTATTTTCATTTCTATTTATTTGGGTCTGTAAAATTCTATTGTACAAACGCTATTTGATGTAATAATAAAATTATAGGAACTACTTGGGGGTGGGGGTTCATGTGCTTATATGCTAACATGAATCACTTAGGTAAATCTTTAATTTAGGATCAATAACAAAATTATTTTGTCACCTAGAAATACCTCTTTTAGGAGTCTTAATTAACTTTCGATATATTAAATTAAGATCAAGCATGTTAATTTAACCTTTAACATTTAAGATTAGTTTTCAACATTTGTATTTATTATCCTGCATGTCTTTTCAGTTTGTTAAAACTAATTTCTAGCAATTAAACAGTATTTTTCAGTTTGTTAAAATAATTTCCAGCAATTAAACATTATTTTTCAGTCTTTTAAAACAATCTCCAGTAATTAATCCTTATTTTGTTAGTCTTCTAAAACTTTTTTTTAGCAATAAGTTCTAGTAACATAAAGAATAAACTTTTTTTAGCAATTAAATTTTAATTTTCAGCCTCTAAATAATAAATTCCTGCAAGGTAAAATAAAAAAAAATTACTTTTTAGCAATTGTTCTAAGTTCAACGCTATTTTTGTCAGATCATAGCAATTTAAAATGATATTTTCACCACTAAAGGTTTTAACTTTCAACATTCTAAATATTTTTTTCAACAACTAATCTTAATACTCAACAGATTTGCCGCATATTAAAATTTATTGGTGTCATGTTCATCTAAACTCCTCAACATATTTACCTATTCTTGACATGTTTACTTAATTTGTCATAATTATTGAATTTACCTTGCATAATTAATTCTCACTTAGTAGCATGCCTATAGGTTTTAATTACATCATATAAGTAACTGTTGTTAATCACCTTAATCAACTTTTAATTAACCAAGAGGCTTATTTGAGACTATTATGAGCTACTTGACGTCCTATGCGTTTGACACGCTTTGAGTCCAATTAAGAAGTATAGTTTCTTCGTCTAACCCCAAATCAAAAGTAGAAAAGTCTAAGGCCTTTTGGACGATAAGTTGGGATGGGTAGGCATTCTAGAAAACGCTAGTTTTATCCTTTCTTTTTAGAACACCTCTAAGTTTAATAACCCAAACTAGGAGATGGTGAGTAGATATTCGAAGATGATGGTAACCCAAGCACATTCTGACAATGCGGCATACGATATTGTCACCCGTTAATAACACGGTTGCTGTGGTTAATGGATTGAGTAGTGATTAATAATCGAGAAAAGGACAAAAATGACATCTAAAACTAAAATAATACCATTAAAATAACACCCACAATTAAATACCCGATAAATATCCATTCTCAGTAAAATCGTATACCATTTCATCTTCTTCTTCCCCCTTTTCTCCCATTCTCTCTACTGCAAAATTCTTTCAATTTCTCATCGCGGCTTCAAAATTTACCTATCGAATGCTTATTTTTGTTGTACGATGCCCAAACAAATTGGTCCAAAAAAGGGTTTTTTACCGTGATGTTGAAACTTTGAGTCTTTTGGGTCTTTCTAGAAAGAATTGCACACAAAGAACTTCACCATCAAATCTTTTTTGAGATGGTTGACATCAAGCATGTAGGCCTTTCTTTCTTTCCTTTTCGTTATATTCACAATTTTCTTTAACCCCCATTCCTTTATGTTTTTTATACCCCAATTTACCTTTCTTATTCTACAAATTTTGTATAAAATATTCAAAAATCTTCATTCAATTAACTTCCTACAGTTTTTTTCACTATAAATTTACTCAAAAATGATACGATATAAAGACTTTAGCTTCAGTTTTAGTTTTAATAATGATAAAATACGGAGGTGTATGAATGTGCTATATGTACACAAAAACATGCACAGATGTCTATCAATCCATTTGAAAAGGTGTATGGATGTGCTATATGTACTGCATCAATTTGGTATAGCTACTATATATGTTTGCACAGATTTTCTCTTTAAAAGGTGTAGTTATATAGCATATATATTGTATCAATGTGGTATAAAAGTGTATCAATCTAGTATAAAAGAGTATCAATTGGGTATATGGACACTGCATATGCATGTATAGATTCCCCTTTTCTGTTGTTATAAAAGTGTATCAATGTGGTATAAAAGAGTATAAATTGGATATAAGGATCCCCTCTCTCTTTTTAAAAAGTGTATCAATGTAGTATAAAAGTGTATCAATGTGGGTATAAAAGTGTATCAATTGGGTATAGAGACTACATGCGATCAACCAACTCCAATTGTTATAAATTGGGCAAAATGGCTAAAAAAGAAAAATAAATTGGGCCGACTGACTCCAATTGTCCATATTTTCAAATTGTGGGTCATTTCTTTTCAAAATGGTCAGCCCGTGTCCTCTCCTCTTAATAATCTAGGTGTTGATCCGAATAAAACAAAACAAATCCTTGTCCAATCCTGCAAATCTATTTTTTCTCTCTTCTTTACTTTATATGTTTATTTTCTTGGGGTAGATTAGATTCTCTTATTTAATATAAATGTTTTGTTATAAATCGTGTTATTTTTGTCTCCTTGCTTATCTGATTTTCATTCTTTCTTATTTTTCTAATCATCACTTAGATAACTACACAACAACAACAACAACAACAAACCCAGTGTATTCCCACTTAGATAATTAATAATTAGGAATAATTAAATAACATATGTTGTCTTATTCATTACTTCGTCACTTAGTTAATATTAAGTTTATAAAATAAGTGACCTTTGCTTATCACATAGAATTTCCATGTAAAATATGAATTCGGTCAGGAACCACATTTGTAGACCTCGAAGGGTACATAACACCTTTCTTTCGAGGTAATTTGAACCTTTACTCAAATTTTTAGTGACGTAGACTAATTAAACAGTTTTTAATTAGCCTAAAATGGTGCTTTAACACACCTTAATTCATTAGGTGATGACTCTTCACACTCTTTAACAATCTAAAAAAGAGTTGTCACATTGAATCCCGCTTTTCACGAGAAAAATAAAGCGTGACACCTGGTAGATAGACTAATATAGAGTAGAACTATACTACCAAAACATGAATTTATTTTGTGATTGGCAGCTCATGGTAGATTGTTAACTAAAGATAGGGTGCAATGTATGAAAATTAATGGAAATGATCTAATGTGTGTTCTTTGTAATGATGATTGATTGTAGAAGATGGGTCACTTATTAATCAACTAACATCGACAAAGAGGCTCTGGATGGCATAACGGGACTGGACAGGCATCAAACTGCGACATACAAATATACTAAATGATATTTAAAGATAAAAATATATGAAATGCTAGAGAAAATATCTAAAGGACGTGATCATTACAATATACAAGATTGACATATACTCACATTTGGGCTAGGAGGAATCAATTTTGGAAGGGTTGTAGCACATACCATTTTGTTCTACAACAAATACAAGGAATTATACATATCTCAGTTGAACTGCATAGTAAATCAAAGAGATCTAGGAAATGTGGTAAATTGATACAGGATATTTGTAGCTATTGTCTTTTGTCTATAAGGCTCACCTTACTTGACACTCTAGGTGGTTAAGTGGGGATGCTTTTTAGGTGTATTCGAATTGGTTGGTTGTATGAATTTTTTTTTCACATTTATACTCAAAAAATAAAAGAAAAAATTACCTAAAAGAAAAACTTAAGTTTTAAAACTACAAAAAATTCCTCCACTTTAAAAATATTACTTATATCCCAACATTTACTACTTTTACTAAAAGTTGAGATACAAATTAAAAGCCCCTCATCCTACACCATTTCTTTACCAAAAGAAGAACCACTTCTTCCACCATCGACGCCATTAATTCAGGATAAATAGAGATTCAGGACCATCTTTTAGTCTTGGAATCTCTCAATTAGACATTATCAAACCGAATGAAGTGTTAATTGCTTTGTTCCTGATAGTTTTGACTATGAATCTGATGGTTTTGATGAAAATAGATCCAAGCATAGAAATGATTCACATACTATGAAAAAATTGCGGAAAAATCATAACAAGAAGGTTAACAAAAAAGAAATTCAAGTTTCTAAGAAAAGAGGTTCTAAAATCCCTCAAAGTAAAGTTCCCGCTAAAAGAAGAAAACTTGTTGAAGTTATTTCAAGAGAAGAACTTCCAAAAATACTTGCATGTTCAAATCTAGAAAATATTTGACCGAGATACATATTTAGACATGCATTATACGTTTTTTAATTTCTTGTATAGTTGGTGCTTTGTTGATGAATTTATATGTATCTATTGTTTTTTAAGTATTTTTGAAATTAACATAACAATAGATACATCTTTATAAGTTTATAGATACATATTGTATTGTCTTGTATCAATGTTTTACTATTTATGCATTTATATGTATCTCGTGTTGTTTAACTTTTCGTGAAATAAGCTCGCCGATAGATACATGTTATTTCAACCAAGATACATTTTGAATTATCTTGTATATATGGTTACCTGAGTATGCATTTGTGGAATAACAAATGTATATATATTTTTGAATTAAATTATTTAGCCCTCGTACAGTATATCGTTAATCCAAATGTATCAACATTGAAATATTCATTGCAATTACTTCACACAAAGTCAAGGAAAAACAACAAAAAGTTTGTAGGAATCATTTATAATTGGAAATGAAATATGAAAGAAATTTTGTTTAAAAATGTGGAATAACAAACAAATTACCTATTTTCATGGGATTTTATCCAGTTTATACCATTATTAGTTAGGTTAATTGCTAAATTAAAGGAACTTCAGCCGTTACAGCCCTTAAATTATGTAAATTAGTCTATTATTAAATATATCTGCAGGATGTATCTCACGTTAGTTATATGTATCTTCAACGGCAATATGTTAGAAAAATAAGATGTATTTTATTGTATAAAATAAATTAACGAAAGATACATATATGTATTATCGTGCACAATATGAATCTTTAACACTACTAATATATATATATACACAACCCGGAACAGAGATACAAGATGAAGAAAAAATGTATCTAGTTAGACAAAATATGTATCTCGGCCTACCAAAAATAACAAAAACAAAATTACGTAAAACAACAATCAAATTTACGTTAAATGCATAATTGAATAAAGAAGAGACAAATAACTACTTTTAAAACTTTAGACAAGATACAAATCTTTTTTTGTCAGATCTTTTCACATAGAAATTGAAGGAATGCTCAATGGCATATCATGTCATAACTGAAATAAGAGTACACTTGTCCTTGTAGATTTACCCAACCTTAACTTCACTACTTTTGCAATCTGTAATGATCTTGTTCCCCTTCATATCAATAACAGCAAAGGAGCAGAACAATTAGATTTATAACTAATTAATTCCGTAATGATGAAATTAGTTTATCATAAGTTTCATGTTCACTAACTACGATTTCATCGCTCTTATAACCCTCATACTTTATATCATTAATCCAAGTGCCGGAATGACGTAACAACACTGAAATATTTATTGCAATTACTCAAAAAAAATCCAAAAATAAAAAAAAAGAGGTCGTATGAATTTTTCTGATGGAACATATAAACTTTTTGCAATCTGAAAATTGATTATGGAAAGATTCTTGTTTAAAATGGTGGAATAACAAACTAATTATCATATTTCGTGGGATATTATTTAGTTTTTACCATAATTAGTTAGGTTAATTGTTATATTAATGCTAGTTTAGCCGTTACATCCCTTAAAATATGCTAATTAGTTTACTTAATGTATGTATCTGTAGGACGTATCTAACTTAGGTTATATGTATCTTCAAAGGCTAAATGTTGGGAATTAATGAAATTTTAAAAATAGTTGGGATTTTTAGTAAATACTAATAAACATGTTGTTATATATATAATATTTACAAAATAAAATTTAGCATGAAATAACAAGATTTGAAACTTTTGGGTGAATATTTACAAAAAAAGAAAAGAAGATTGAAAAGGTGAAAATAATGACGTTTTAATTTTTTATTAAGACAGTGAGTCAAGTAAGACGTGGATTAAAAAAAGTTAAAATGGACAAATACATTAATTGAAAAAAGTGATGTAGGCGTCATATAGGAAAATTAAAGGCACATGAAAATTTAACTGGGTAGGAATAGATATAACTTCTATTTTTAAGTACACGAATAAATATAGTCCTACAGTTGAAAAGATTATTTCCTAATTGTTTAGTATAGGAGTAAAAAAAAAGAAATGTAGTACAATTAACCAATATTAACATAATATATACATTCAGTGTCGAACAAAATTGAGCTTGCTAGACTAGTCCAACGAATACAAAAGTAATTATATAAGTCAATAAAAATCTAGTTAGATTGTTGCAACTATAGTTGGCGACACGTCTTTCATTTGGACATTCCATGAAAAGTACATGATGCATGTCTCATATGAAAGTTTCAAATATATAAGTTGAGGAGACATATTGTAGTACCCTGAATTTTTTTTAAGCCTTATAGCGTCTCTAGAAGATTAAGGAATGACTTTCAAAGTAAGTAGTGTTTAAACCATATTGAATTTTCCTAATTTTGACTTTTTATGGCCGAATTACAAAAAGTAGTCTGAACCGCCTAGGTACGACGGAAAGGGTCGACGGACTGTCGAGCTATCGACAGGCCATCGCCCAAACCATCGCAGCAGAGACAGTAAGTCGACCTTCTGGCCAGGTGCAACAAAATGGTCGACGGACCATCGAGCTAGTGACGAACCGTCGCCCAAACCGTCGCAACCAAGACAGTAAGTCCCTATTCTAGTCCTAGTGCGACGGTCAGGCTGACGGACCATCATATGAGCCATCGCAGATCCCATTTAGCATTTTGAAGCCATTTTTAAAAGGGTTTTTTGGTCCTTTTTCCACCCTTTTTAACACCTAGATATATCAAAGACGAGGCATAGGACCTCAGTTTCATACAAAGCATCAAAAACTAGGATTTTTCCTCCCTAAAAAACAAGACCAATTCCTTTTCCAAGAACTTCAAGATCCCACCAAAGTTTTTACAATTGAGTTAAGATTCAAGACTCCTAAGTCAAAACCTTTAAGAACCCTCATTCAAGAGTACAAAAAAGAGTCTCAAGCAAGTTTGTTCATCTACATTCAAAATCTTAGATATGTGGGGTTTGAACAAGGGTAATTCTTTCACCCTTGTGCCCAAAGGCTTATTTTAAATTACAAATTTTCTGAAATTTATGAGATTTTACATGAAATTGATTAAGATTTTTCACCCATTATCATTAGTTCCAAGGTTTTGATATTTTCCATGAATTGAAAGTCAAATAGCATGATTTTGCATTAATTTCTATGCTTATTGATAAGACCTATAGATTTTAAGATACCTTCTGGTAATTGCATTCTTAAGAATGAATTTTGAGATGTTGATTTGAGATTTACTGTTTGGGTCAATAGACCCCCATTTTAAGATTTATTGTTCAAGACTGTTTGGGTCATGAGTACCCCATAACTAAGTTATTTTCAGATTTTAGTTAAAGATTTGCTCCATTGGGTCTAAGCTAAGATAGGAATCCACATTTGATTATGATTTAAAGTAAAGAGGAATATATTTTGGTCTTCATTATAGACCCTTGAGTTATTTTGAGGTGAACTTTCTAAAAGCTCTGAGCTGAGTATGGGAGTAATATTTAGCACCGAGTTGGGTATGATTCTAAGGTTTCATACCCCAGAACTACGTGCCACTGTAGATTGAGATTTATGGGACCGAGGCTGAGATAGTGATCACTAAAGTTAAGGTTCTACTCTGATGGCAAGGATAGAACAACTCTCCCCAACGTGGGTAAGATGTTGGACTCCATGTGGCTCACATGGTTTATGTCGGTTAGAAGAAACTCCCAAAGCAGTCCCTTACTCTAAATTAAGATAAAAGTATATATATTGAAAGTTTGATTTTGAGATTCCCAGAGTCCCCCAAGTCCAAGTTCTCTAAGTCCCAAAGTCTTACAATCTCTAAGTTTTAATGAAGTCTTTTATTCTCCATAAGATAATAGTACAAGTTTTGAAAGCTAATGTTTTAAAATTCCTCTTGTTTACAAGTTTTAAGAATAAGGTGGAGAATACAAATTTTTAAACTAAGTGTAATGACTCACGAGATTTGTACTATATGCTCATTATACATGATTTATGAGATTCAGATTTCAGTTTTTCTTAAGTTATGTGAGTCGTTCATATCATCATGAATGTTTTATAAAGAATGATAACATTGTTTACTTAAATACAAACACCCCATATACTCAGTACATCCTCAAAGTACTGATCCACATATACGTCTGCGTGCTACATTGTCTCATAATATAGGTACAAGTTGTAGCGCATACACCATATTCAGTCAGTTCACAGCTTTCAGTCAGCAGGTGATGAGTCCTTTTGATTCAAGGGCTCGAGTCAGTTATACAGTTTAAGAAGTATTGTATTTTCTTTATTCAGTCGTATTGAGTTGGGATAGTTAGGAGTCATGACCCGGCTGCCCATAGTCAGTACTAGTAGAAGCTTCAAAGACAGTCAGTAGTGTCGATGTATTTATTTCAGTTTTGTTCGTAAAAGCAAAGTTATAATCTTGTAAACTCAAATTTTGTATTGATCAAGTTCAGAGAAGTTTTATTGTTTCCGCTGATTTTGTTCAGATTTATGTATTTTATTCAGTTGCTTGTAAGTATATCAGTAGCCAGCTTGGGATCACTTGTGACCCTAAGCACCGTGTGACGTCTCGAGACCTATTTTCGGAGCGTTACACATACGTCGATTTCAAAATATTTATTTCACCATAAAATTACCAAAATATGTTTGGTAGTTATTTAATAAGGAATAAAAAGATATTTATCAAAAAATTACTATCATGTATAATTCAATTACAAAGGTCTAGGTAAAAATATTATTAAAATAATACATGAGGAAAAACTAATAAATATAAGAAAAAAATAAAATGCATGTGTAGTCATATTATTGCACCATAAAAATGAGGACAAAATTAATAAATATAAGAAAAAATAAGATGCATAAGTAACCATTTTATTGCACCATAAAATTACCAAAATACCCTTGGGTATAAAAAATAAGTAATTTAATAAGGAACCGAAAATATTTATAAAAAATTACTGTTATGTATAATTCAATTACAAAGGTCTAAATAAAAATATTATTAAAATAATATATGAGGACAAAACTAATAAATATAAGAAAAAATAATATGCATGTGTAATTATGTTATTGCACCATAAAAATGATGACCAAACTAATAAATATAAAGAAAAAGCAATATGTATGTGTAGTCATTTTATTGCACTATAAAATTATCGAAATATCCTTGGTAGTCATTTAATAAGGAACAAAAAGATATTTATACAAAAATAGTACCATGTATAAATGAATTACAAAGGTCTAAGTATAAATATTACTAAAATAATACATGAGGAACAAACCAATAAATATAACAAAAAAATAATATGCATGTATAACCATTTTATTGCACCATAAAAATGAGGACAAAACTAAAAAATATAAGGAAAAAGCAACATGCATATGTAACCATTTTATTGCACCATAAAGTTATTGAAATATCCTTAGTCATAAAGCAAACAACAGCGGCAGCGGCAGTAGCAGCGGCGGCAGCGGCAGTAGCAGCGGCGGCAGCAGCAGCAGTAGTAGTAGTACAAAATAATATAATTGTAATAATAATAATAATAATAGTAGTAGTAAAAAAAAGTAATAATAATAATATAATAAAAGTAGTAATAGTAATAACAAAGTAATAATAATAATATAATAAAAGTAGCAATAGTAATAACAAAAAAAAAATAATATAATAATAGTAATAATAATAATAATATATATAATTACTTATAAATGAAGGATTGGTGTACTACACAAAAACAAAATAAATAAATATAAGAAAAAAGCAATATGCATATGTAACCATTTTATTGCACAATAAAAATGAGGACAAAATTAATAAATATAAGGAAAAAATCATATGCATGAGTAACTATTTTATTTACTACTATATACAAGTAAAGGTTGGAGTGACTAAAATTACCGAACTACCTTTGGTAGTCACTCTAACCAACCTTCACTTATATATAGTAGTAAAGTAAAGTAATAATAGTAGTAGTAGTAGTGTAATACCACATATTTTTGTAGCATAATTTAATTCTCAATACATGTTTATTCATACATAAAATTTTTTGAAATACCCATTATTTTTTAGTTTAGAGCCTGTCATTGCGTAGGAAATTCAATTAGCTTTCCAACGATATAAAATTCGACCAAATCCGATAACCGGGTAAGAAGTTACGGCGATTTTAAGTTTCAGTCATTAAACACTGTCATTTTGCTCACTAGTGCGTCGCGGAGTGAGTCTAAATGACAATTGTCACTTTCTAGTGAAGCTCCGCGATTATGGCGCATTGCGGAGGAGGCCAATTTTACGTTTGGCAATTTCCAGTGAGTCTCTGCGATCATTGCACGTCGCGGAGGTGGCCAAAATGGCATTCCAAAGGCTTACCGTGATAGCTCCACACGGCGGTAATTTTCAGGTCCCAATTTTCCATTTACAGTTGCTTGGTGCGATAGTGGTGCATCACGCCAAGGCCAAAAATCAGAAATTTTAGTTTTCCAGTTCCGCGTTTTTAAATTCCAAGGGGATGTTTAGTCTTTTTCCTAAGCCCTAAACTCGTCCTAAACACGAAATTAAAAGCCTAGTAGGGCATTATATGCCCATTATTCTCAAATTACTCAAAAGGGGATCCATTCTCTTTAAAAACACAAAAACCCTAGCTCTCAAATTCAAGACTAAATCTCAAGAACTCTCCATCAATCTTCTCAAATTCATTAACCCAGGTATGTTAAATGTTCATCCATGGATTTCTTTTGTTAGGTTGTGGACCCTGATTAATATGTGACGTACTGTTATATATTAATATTCACGTGGTTTAACTGTACCTTTTATTCTCATTTCTCTGTGTAACTGTACTCTGAGTCATTAATATAAATAGTCTGTCCGCCGTGGAGTTTACTCACGAGGTGTTACCACATAATTCATTCTCAGTTATCTGTCTCTCTCCTCAAGAACTTTCTCTCAAATTTTCTTCATTCTCTCCATATATCTAGTGTATGTGTGCACGCAAATCGATCCTAACACCTTTCACCCATGGAGTCCAAGTATCCGATTTAAATTACAAAATTATGATCTTTTCAAGTTATTTTGATTTTAAATTATGATTTCACCCATGAATCTCCATGAACTATGGTTTTACACCATGTATAGATGAAATTATTGTTGTTATTCAATTCCCCATGTTTTAATGTTAGCATTCATTGAATTAATCATGATTTTAGTAATTCATGTTGAATTCATGCTATTACTACAAGTTCCCTAACATTCCTATGATTTGACTAAACTATGAACTACAAGTGTTTGATAAAATGCCTACAAGAATACATGTTTGATGAAAACCTTCATGCTATGTCCTCCAAGCTTAAATATCATGTTACGATTATTGCTTTTGAGTCCTGGGGGTATTGAATACCCGAAAACCATAGCTGCTTATATAGTCCTGTCTCAGTATCTTCAGACTAAATATTATGAGCATTACTAGATCAGTCAGTTAAACTCAGAATAGTCAGTAACTCAGTGTCATTCAGTTGGGAGTAGGATTTAGAACCAGTCAAGTGTAGGGATGGTGGCTTTCCTGTTAGATAGGCAGAGTCATTAGTAGCAGTCCCTATACTCCAGAACTACATAGCCAGTGTAGGATATGAGAAGTCACCCGTCAGTTTAGGCTTGACTATCTCACAGGGGTCACCCGTCAGATTAGGCTTGACACCCTTCGTCCTTCGGGATAATATTGTATACCAAACTAGTGGATCCATATAGCCAATGTTAGTACCCGTGGTATGGTATTTACATCCTTCCAACTGGAGTTACAGTTTATACCCCGATTAGCTCAGATTGGGGCATGTCGATTAGATGATAGCTCCCACCATCTCAGTCCAGTAATCAAACCAGTAGTTCAATCTCAGCGTTATTTGACCAAGTCATACATATATCAGTTATTTCAGTATTTCAGTTTACAGACTTTTATACAGTTCATGTTATATGCTTGGTCATGCATCCCTAGTATCTACAGATTTCACGTACCTTCAGTATTTACAGATTTTCATGCATACACAGTATTTACAGATTTTACATATTTTCAGAATCTACAGATTTTATGCTTTCTATTTAGTACTCTGTGTTTACATGTGTTTTCAAACGATTATTATTCCTATTTACGAAACCATACATACTAGTCTACCTCATTTAGCATACCAGTACATTAAAGTACTAATTGCATACCTTTCATTTGTGCTATGATGTATTATATCATAGGTTCTGACGCCCAGTTATCGAACCACGCTTAGACTTTCCAAACTCTCAGCAGTAGCATTGGTGAGTCCTCATATTTTGAGGACGGACTATTTTATTTCATGCTTTCAATCTAGTAGTTAGTTGGAGTTAGTTGGGGCCTGTCCCATCAACTCACAGTTATTTAGTTTAGAGGCTTTCAGACATTATAGTCAATTATTCAGTATTCAGACTTTCGTCGTCTTGTCAGTTATTTACTCAGTTTTATCAATATTTTGTCAGATTCAGACAACTGTGTATTTTCCTCAGATTGATAACTTAGTATATGTTTCCATTATTAAAACATTGTGGCATATCAGTGATTCTTCCGCATTTATGATCATGTTATTCAGTGCTCACAGCAGGTACTAGCTCATGGATTAGTTTGTGGTCCCTCGGGATTGTAAACATAATGTGACGCCCAGGGTGTATTTTCGAGGCGTTACAAGTAGTAATAGTAATAACAAAATAATAATAATAATAATAATAATAATAATATAATTACTTATAAATGAAGGATTGGTGTACTACACAAAAAGACAAAATAATAATAATAATAATAATAATAATAATATAATAGTAGTAATAGTAATAGCAAAAATAATAATATAATAATCATATATAATTACTTATAAATGAAGGATTGGTGTATTATACAAAAAGAAAACAAATAAATATAAGGAAAAAATAATATGCATATTTAACCATTTTATTGCACAATAAACATGAGGAAAAAATTAATAAATATAAGAAAAAAAACATATGCATGTGTAACCATTTTATTTACAGTATACAAGTAAAGGTTGGAGTGACTAAAATTATTGAACTACCTTTGGTAGTCACCCCAACCTTCACTTATATATAGTAGCAAAGTAGTAGTAGTAGTAGTAGTATGACTTTCATTTTTCTTTTTCTTTTTTCTCCTTTTTTTAAAACAATTTCCTCATCTTTTACTAATTAATTTGTAGTAATTAAAAAAAACTCTATCATATTTACTATATTTATTAAATCTCATGAGTTATAAAAAAAACTTTTATCTATTTGTATTGTTTACTTAAATGACATGTCTTCTTAACTTTATTCTACTTAATTCTTATGGATTGTCAATCTATAAATACCAATCATCTATGGAGTTGTTGAATACTCCTTTGCTTTTTTTTCCTTCTTATTCTTTTTATTTTACATCTTTTTCATATGACAATATGATAATCATCATTTTAATGGAGACCATAAAAATATTCTTTAGAATTTATTCTTGTGTAAAAATGGTGAAACACAACTTCACAAGATGAAGAAACAAGTTTTATGGCGGTGTAAAATTTATCAAAAAGAAAATTAATTTAATTTGATACAATTTTATCAAGATAAAGAATGAAGTTTAATTGTCATACACATATGTGTGTATATGTATTTATTAGTTCAGTTGTTTACATAGAATACATGTGGACTAATATAAAATTATTATTTTTAGTCTTGTGTGTTATACTTCTGGTATATACACGTTAGAGTTGCATATATTAATTTTTTGGTCTATTTATGCAGGTTGTAAGAGAAAATAACAGAACAGAATGCACCAAAAGGACAATGTAATGTCTGGAAAATTTTAATTTTTCCACATCTTAAGTTAGATTAGAAATTACATAATTTGATGCTCATACGTTTGTGACACAGGGCATACCAAATGGTAGCTATTACAACTACTATTCTTAAAAAGTTTTAGTTATGTTTGTATTCCGATAAAATTCACGATAGAATATTATATTTGCTATGGATACCATCAATATATCATATTATACTATATTAATAAGTGGAAGCTTCAAAGAAAAATTAGATTACCAAATTGCCCATCAAAAAATGAAAGACCCTTTCTACCCTTCAAGCAAGTACTACTCCAAATACATTGTGAGTATTGAAATTTTATTAAATTTCAATTCACATATTTATTTGGACTATATTAAATTTAAGAAAATAGTTCAAATAATATGACTAAAATAATTGGGTTAATCATTTAATCTCAAATACATGAGGTTAATTTAATATGAGGTGGCAATCCATGCTAAATGAAATGAGCCACTAAAAGCATGACATATGTCAATATTATGTGGCAATCCAAGTTAAATGAAATGAGCCACTAAAAGCATGACATGTGTCAATATTATGTGGCAATCCAAGTTAAATAAAATGAGTCACTAAAATCATGCCACGTGTACAGGTGACATGATCTAGCCAATTAAATTAGAGCTTTTCATCAAAAGAATATGATTGATCAATTTCAAACTAACCAATCAAATCACGCAGTTGTCTTGCCCCTCAAACTATAAATAGGGGTCCTCATAACTCACAAGAGGGAGAATTTTGGAGAAACAAGAAGTAAGAAGAGAGCTCGTGGATCAAAATTCATAATTTCTCTCCAAGTTATAAGTTTCAAGCTATCAAGCTCAAGATCAAGTTCAAAATCAAGAAGGAGGAAATTTTGTTCAAGATCAAGTTACTTATTCATCGTTCGTGGCAACCATCCAAGTGTTTGTGACGATTTAACATCCAAATTCAAGTCCGAAGACAAAGATTCAAGATCAAGCTACTCAAGCCCTTGAATTCAAATCAAGTTCAAGTCCAAGTTCATATTACTTTGAAGAATAAGAGGATTATATATATTATAACACTTACTATAATTGAAATAAAATATTACATTTTGTTGCTACAATTTTTCTGTCTTGATTATTGTTTTCTTGACTTAGAAAAATTTATCGCCTACAAATTTTTGCGCGCCCAGTGGGACCTTCTCTACCTCTCATATCTTAACATTAATTATCCTATTTATGAATACTGAAATGGCATCCAAGAATTTTTACTCTAAATCTGTTGTTGCTAGGTTACCAACTCCAAGTTTTTCACGGAAGTAGAAAATATACTTGATGCTACCATGGAAAGTGTGGGGCCCATTACTAGAAACAAAACAAAGAACTAGTACAACAAACACTTGAAGTGTCGTCCATATCAGCTCCTGCATTTGATCTTCAGTCTTCAAAGGGGCAAGATTTATTCCCAATGAGTTGGAAGAAGGGGAAAATATCATTGAGATTGTTGAGAAGACTTTAGCTCGACTCAGCCCATTTAAGACTAAGGACCCCACCATGTATGAAGATGATCGTGCTTTGATTACTAAGTCTGCTCCAATTACTCTGTATGAATGGTTTTACTCAAATTTTAGTTTGAGGGAAAATCCATGCTTTAATCCTTCAGCTTTGGTGGCTATCCAAGCAATGATGACTTGTTCCTCAACTGTGGAAGAACAGCTTGCAAGTTTGACTAGGCGATTGAGGGCCTAACAAAATATGTACAAGATCAGGATAATCGAATTGTCAAGTTGACAGACAAAGTTGAAAGTGTTATGGATGGAGGCTTAAGCCAAGCATCTGGGAAGCGTCTGATGGAACAAGAAAAAGAAGACTCATCTGCGAAGCAAAAACATGTTGCTGATGAACTATAAGTATCTACTGAGGGGTTAATCCTAATTCACTAACTGAAGGACTTTATTATTGGAATCATTAAAGACAAGTACGATGTTGCTTCCAAACCATCTCTCACATATGCTAAGCCATATACTTCAAGAATTGATGGATTAAAGATGCTTGCAGGTTATCAACCCTCAAAATTTCAATAGTTTGGTGGTAAGGGGAACCCAAAGCAACATGTTGCACACTTTGTTAAAACATGCAACAATGCTGGAACTTATGGAGATTATCTTGTTAAATAGTTCATGCATTTTTTACAAGGAAATATATTTGATTGGTATACTGACCTAGAGTCTGGTTCTATTGATAGTTGGGAACAACTCGAACATGAATTTCTCAATTGTTTTTATTGAACGAGATGTATTATAAGTATGGTTAAACTTACTAATATGCACCAACGAGAAGATAAACGCGTCATTGAGTTCATCAATCAATGGAGAAACGCAATTCTTAATTATAAAGAAAGACTTAGTGAGGCTTCTGAGATAGAAATGTGTATTCAAGGAATGCATTGGGGACTTCGTTACATCCTACAGGGCATCAAACCCAAGTCATTTGAAGAACTTGCTACATGCGCTCATGATATGGAGTTAAGTATGTCCTCAAGTGTAAATCAAGGACCACCCATTTACGAGCCCCAAAAAGGAAAACACAAACTAGAAGTGAAGAAAGGGGGCAAGTTTGTACCAAAATCTGAAAGTAAAGAGGCGATAAATGTTAATGCCGCACCATTGAGGGTCACCACAAAGCTAATTAAAAATCAAAGTGTGAAAACCACATCTTTCCAGAATAATGCCAGCAAAAAGTTGACAGGAGATGCAGGCAAAAGAGTATTCATTTTTGGACTCAGATGTCCCAGCAATTTTTGAAGAACTCCTTTCATATAAACTCTGTGATTTACCTGAAATGAAGCATCCAGATGAAGCTAGAAGGACTAGTCATCCAAACTACTGCAAATATTATCGGATGTTGGGTCATCCTATATAAAAGTGTTTTATCTTCAAAGAAAAGGTCATAGACTTGGCTCGCGAAGGACAGATACTACTCGAAGATGAGAAGGAAAGTTCAAATCAAGTATCAGTCACTTTTGGTTCACTTGATCCCATATTTCTTTACAACTTGGTTGAAGTACATGAATATGATGATTTCCTAATTCCAACCCCGCAAAAGATGATTAAATTTGGTGACTTTAAACCCATCGATGTTAGTAGGTCATTGCCTCTTCCTATGATAATAGAGTAATATTAAAGGAGAAATCATTAGAACAAAATCAACCCCTTATTGAGCACACTGATAATGAAGGATAGATCCTGGTGACTCTAAGGAGACATTGTAAGATGAGCTTACGAAAACAGGTATCACAACCCGAACTAGGGCCTGACCGTGACGGACATCCCAAACCATGAAGGCTCGGAATGCCTTTCTCTGGTAATCATGCAAAACATTCATATAATAAAAGAAAATGTGGAAACATAATCTACTACGGCAACATGGTCAATTCTGAATTCATCATAAGTATGGAAACTATAAATCAACTACATCTAAATAACATCTGACTTAATCTGTAAAATCTCTACTACATGAAAATCTGACAACTGTCTGAAACTGGGACAAGACCCCCAGTAGACCAAAACCATATCTAATAATATTTTTCTGAAAGTAAACAGGCCTTTTGGAATTAAGAAGGCTCACAGACTGGGCACTGAAACTCTGTCTGATAAAAGCTATTACTTTTCTGGATCCCTAGACTGAGCCTCAAAACCTGGAGGGAGGAGGGGGGGTCAATACAGATGTACTAGTATGCAAAGTAATCCAAGATAAAACTTTATTATATAAGTGAAATAAAGAGAGCAATTTGCTAAAACATCATGCATAAACAGTTCTCAAAACACATGGGCACTTTCTAAAAATCATAAGTCATTCTTGTCAATGCACTGTATTTTCTTTGTATTACTTTTGAGTTAGGTGGCACTCCCCTACAATTTTGATATTCCACAGGCGGTATGGAATCTGCCATTGACTCGGCGGGGAAGTCCCCAACTCGAGTGTACCGCAAGGGTTGGAGTTTATGATTCTGATAGACCACATGGCACTAGGCCAGCGTAATATAATATACCCGGATCGACAAATCACGATTTCAAGCAACGAGTTGTCTTCTTCGGGGAACCAACTAACATCTCTTTATGCTCAATTTTATCCTGTTTTGAATCATGCATTATTCTAGTTTCAACATATGAAAATTTTGACTTCAAACATGCATTCTATTCTGTTCTGAATTACCATGGCATAATCTGAATTGGTGTCGTCACACCAATACATGCAAGTCCTATTTTTGAGCCATAGTACAATAAGCATGATCTTTCATTAAAACATAGTTCAGACCACCCAAACATGTAAATAGTATAAGAGATTTCATGTTCTGAAGCATAAATCAAAACTATGCAAGAATCCTTTAAACATATGGTGGTCATCTGCTTTTAGAAAAATCATGCACTCTTTCATTATATGAATATTTCAACATTTATCAACACAACTACCCTCTCTTTTGAAATCCAAATTTTAATCCAATCATAACGAAATTCAAGACATTTTAAACCATGCTTTTCAAGGATGCATTCAAAACATCTATAGCATATGATAAGTAAAGGAAGATCAAAACAAGAGAGGAATTTTACATAAGTCATGCTCTTAATTAAATCATCAACCTTAAAACACAAGCATATATATATATATATATATATATGTACAATCTCGAATCAATGTAGGGTAAGGTCAAAAGATCAAAACAATACTGTCAAGATTTCTAAAACATGAATGTATTCATAAATCTGAAAACCCCTTTCTTAAAATCATGATTTCTATACCCATGAGATTTTATGAAAACCCCACGTACCTCTATTTAAGAAATAAAAGGATTCTCCTTGATGCCTACGACTTAGGGATTCCAAATCTCCAATTTGTTTTGAAAGTCCACGGTTAAATCTTGAGTTATTTGGGATTCTTGTTTGAAACCCTAGGGAGAGTTCTTGATAGATTTTGGTGAGAGTAGGTGTATTTTGGTGTAATAGGGATTAAATCCCGTATCCAAGATGTTAAGGGGTTGGAAAATACCCCAAATACCCTTAATGAGATGGGTATTAAATATAACTGGGAGCCCTATTTCATGGGCTACCGTGATGCGCCATGATCGTCGTGGCTCACTGGAAATTGACGAATGGGAATTTGGCCCATTCCGCGATGCGTCACCATCGTGGAGTCTCACTGAAAATTGACCATCATCATTTACACCCTCTCCGTGATGCGCCAAGGATAGGAATGACGGTGCTTTACGACTAGGACTTAAATTAACTATAACTCCTTCACCGAGTGTCCGTTTTGGACGAATCTTATGTCGACGGAAATTTATTCGATCATCTACATAATGAAAAGTTGAAATCTAAGAAATTCCACAGGGAAATAAGTAATAATCATTCTAAAAGCCAATGCTTGATACTTTAGGGACAATAATTTAGCTAGGAAAAACTTCAGGGCGTTACAATATCCCTTCTTGGGAAGATTAATCCCCGAATGTTGACGCGGGACACAGACAATCATACTTTCAACCATATTAAGTCATAGAAAGAATAAGGCAAGGATTGTACCTTCCATTTCGTCCTCCATTGGATCAAACAAATTTGGGTATCTAGCTCTTACATCAACTTCTGATTCCCAAGTTGCTTCTTCAATTTTCTAGTTTCTCCATAACACTTTAACTAAGGCTACCTCTTTGTTTCTCAATCTTCTAACTTGGCAATCCAAAATTTCTATAGGCTCTTCTTCATAGGACAAGGAGTCAGTCACTTTGATTTCTTCGACAGGCAATACTAAAGAATGGTCTCCAATACACTTCTTCAACATAGATATATGAAATATCGGATGAACAGAACCCAAACTAGCTGGAAATTCTAACTCATATGTAACTCCACCTATCCTTCTCACAGTCTGATATGGTCTTATATAGCGAGGACTCAGCTTACCTTTCTTCCCGAATCGCATGACTACCTTCATGGGAGAAACCTTGAGAAATACCTAATCTTTAACCTCAAACTCTAGATCTCTTCTCCTAACATCGGCGTAGGATTTCGGATGACTCTGAGCTATCTTAAGTCATTCTCTAATGACTTTAACATCCTTCATTGCCTAATGAACAAGATCAGGCCCAAATATCTGCATCTCACCTAGTTCATACCATCATATTGGAGACCTACATCTTCTTCCATATAATGCCTCAAATGGTGCCATATTAATACTGGAATAGAACTATTATTATATGTAAACTCTGCTTACGCGTCTATCTGAGGGTGGAAAGCCGTCCTCAAATTCGCTTGGGTACCTATAAACCCTTATGAAACCATCTCCAAAACTATGAAGAAAATTGTGTACCTCAATCAGATATGATGGACACGGGTTCTCCATGCAAATAGACTATTTCTACAATGAAAATCTTGGCATAATCCTCTCCGGAATAATTAGTCCTGACAGGTAGAAAGTGAGCTGACTTGGTCAGCCTATCTCCAATCACCCAAATGGAATCATACTAGTTTCGGGACCTCAGAAATCTTGTAATAAAGTCCATATTAATCATCTCCCACTTCCACAAGGGCAAGGCTATCTCTTGGGAAGAACCACCTAGCCTCATATGTTCCACTTTAACTTGCTAACAATTCAAACACATGGCAACATAGTTAGCCACATCACGCTTCATATTATTCCACCAATACATAAACTTTCGATCATGCTACATCTTGGTAGATCCTCGGTGAACAACATACCTCAAAGTGTGAGCTTCGTCAAGGATTCTCTTCCGCAAACCATCAATATCTGGGACACACAACCTACCCTAGTATCTCAAAATACCATCACCACCAATTTCAAAGGACATCACCTTCTGTTGACCCACATCTTTCTTGATCTGCATCAAGATGGGATCTTCAACCTGCTTCTCCTTAACTTCTATACAAAGGGAAGATTTAGCTATCTCATGATAACCATTCCCCCATCTTTGGAATCCAAAAGTCGTACTCCTAGATTTGCAAGTCGGTGAATATCCTTCACCATCTCCCACTTTTCTTTCCCCACATAAGAAAGGTTGCCCATTAACAACCTGCTACGGGCGTCGGCTACCACATTTGCCTTGCTCGGATGATAGTGTAGGCTCATGTCATAGTCTTTTAGCAATTCCATCCAGCGCCTCTACCAGAGATTTAATTTTTTCTATGAGAAAACATACTGTAAACCCTTGTGGTTGGTGAAAATATCAATGTGTACCCCATACAAATAGTGCTGCCAGATCTTAAGTGCAAAAACCACAGTCGCTAACTCTAAGTCATGAGTAGGGTAGTTCCACTCATGCACCTTCAACTGCCTAGATGCATAAGTCACTACCTTACCGTGCTGCATAAGAACACATCCAAGTCCCACTCAGGATGTATCACAGTATACAAAAAAACCTTTTGTACCCTCCGAAAGAGTCAAAACAGGAGCAGTAGTCAACTTGCCTTTTAACTTCTCAAAACTATTCTCACAAGAGTCAAACCACAAAAACTTCACCTTTTTTTGAGTCAACTTAGTAAGTGGTGCCGCTATGGAAGAAAAACTCTCTACAAACCTTCTGTAATAACCCGTCAAACCCAAGAAGCTTTGAATGTAGGTTGGAGTCGTGGGTCTGGGCTATTTCCTCACTGCCTCAACCTTTTGGGGATCAACCTTTATCCCCTCACTAGACATAATATGTCCCCAAGAAAGCAATATCATTTAACCAAAATTCACACTTGGAGAACTTTGCATACAACCTATGATTTTTTAGAGTTTGGAGGATAGTTCGGAGATGATTGGTATGGTCCTCCTCACTTTTGGAATAAATCAAGATATCATCAATAAACACTATGACAAACAAGTCAAGAAACTGATGAAAGACCCTATTCATTAGGTTTATGAAAGCTGTAGGAGCATTAGTCAACCCAAAGGACATGACTAAGAATTCATAATGACCATATCTGGTTCGAAAAGCTATTTTAGGAATATCTGACTCCCTAACTTTCAACTGATGATATCCCGAACGAAGGTCTATTTTAGAAAAACACTTAGCACCCTGAAGTTGATCAAAGAGGTCATCAATCCTAGGAAGAGGATATTTATTCTTAACAGTGACCTTATTCAGCTGACGGTAATCTATGCACATACACAGGGAACCATCTTTCTTTCGCATGAAGAGTACAGGTGCACCCCAGGGCGAAACACTAGGTTTGATAAAACCTTTATCTAGGAGATCTGCTAGCTATTCTTTTAACTCTTTATCCTCTACAAGAGCCATTCTATATGGTAGAATAGAAATAGGACGAGTATTTGGCAACACATCAATGACAAAATCTAACTCCCTATCAGGCGGTATTCCTGGGAGATCATCTGGAAAGACTTTTAAGAATCCATTTACTACAGGACAGAATGAAAAGGAAGACTTTCGGCATTAGAATCTTTAACCCAGATAAGATGATACAAGCAACCCTGGAAATAAGTTTACGGGCTCTGAGATAAGATATGAAGTTCCCTCTAGGTGCTAAAGAGTGCCCTTCCCACTCTATTGCTGGCTCATTCAGAGAATAAAAGGCAACCTTTAGGGTTCTATAATCTAGTGTGGTATAACACCGATGGAGCCAGTCCATCCCTAGGATAGCATCAAAAGAAAACATATCAAGTTCTATGAGGTCTGCCACAGTATTCCTACTAAGAATAGACACAACACAATTTTTCTACACCCTTCTATCCTCAACAGAATCACCCACTGGAGTGGAAATAGAGAAAGGTTTAGCAATCACATCGGGCTCAAACCCAAAACCAACAGCCACATACGGGGTCACATAAGATAAGGTAGATCCGAGATCAAGTAACACATAAACATCACAGGAAAAGATTTGTAACGTACCAGTGATAACATCTAGTGAGGCCTCTACCTCCTGGCGGTTAGTCAAAGTGTATAACCAGTTGCGACCACTTCCGGCAGCTGAAGTGGTGCCTTTTTAAGGCGGTGGTGGTGTGGAAGAATTTGCCTGTGACTTAGCTCCACCAACATTCCTCCTAGTAGAGGGGCAATTTCTCTGAAAGTAACCCGACTGACCACATGAATAACATACCAACGAGCCCAGCTGACACCTTTCTAGATGATGCTTACCGCAAGTCTCGCACCATGGAAAAGTATGATGCTGCTGAGCCACACTACCCTGGGACTGAGTATCCTGAGCTCTGAGTCCATGACTAGTTTGAAAACTTTGAGATCGTCTATCAACTGGGGGTCTAGGCGCTGGGGATCTTGCTGCAGACTGTGCGTTACTCCAAAACTTTTGCCATTTACTGCCTCAGTTACCGCTCTGTGGATGACTGTGGTTCTGATCCGTTGTTCTGGATCTCTTTGCCTACCTGTCTTTCTCTCTAGATTTGGCAATTTTCTTTTTCTTCTCTTATACCTGCTACATGTGGACTGACAGCCTAGCAAAGTCCATATCCCTATTTAGCATCGCTCGTTGGAATTCAAGAGCTAGATCATCGGAAAGGCCGGATGCAAACTTCCTCATTCGGGATATCATATTACTTGTCATTTCTGGTGCATAACGAGTCAGTTGGTTAAACTTCATAGTGTACTCCTAAACACTCATCTTTCCCTGTTTAAGATTTATGAATTCATCTACCTTGGCTTTCCTCAACTCTAGAGGAAAGAACCGATCAAGAAAAGCTTCCATAAATTCGCCCCAAACTTTGGGCTCAACATTCTCACCCTTCGTCTCTTCCCACTCATTATACCATTGGTTCACTACATCTTTAAGTTGGTACGCTGCTAACTCAACCCCTTCCACCTGATCCACATGCATTACTCTAAACATCTTCTCCATTTTTTCCATGAACTCCTGTGGGTCCTCTTCTACCTTAGTGCCCAAATATTTGGGCAGGTTCATTCCCATAAACTGGCCCACCCTTGTAGCCTCCAAAGTAGCAGATGCAGACCCAATATCCTTCGACCTCTGAGTCTGTGCAGATACCAGCTGTGTAAGCATGTGAATGAATTGTCTAAATTCTGCATTCGATATGTCCCTCTGAGAAGACTGAGGACGGTTAACATTTATTCTTGGAGCTCGAAGAGGACTGGTTGGGACTGGAGGTACTCCCAAATTAGAAATAGGTTCTGGGGTGTGCGCTCTATTTTGAGTCTGCATCCTATAGGTGGGGCGGACTTCATCATCCTGAGTATCCTGGTTGTTGGAACAACGAGGAGGCATGACTGTTTTCTAAAATATGATAGATCACTGATTAGGGGAAAATTCTAATTTAGACTCTAAGGCACGAACTAAATCACAAAGAGGGGAAACACTTTCCTAAACGCCTAGTAGCCTTTGCTTACAAGTGTGGAGCGCTACACACCCATAAACAAGACTCTACCCGACGTAATTTCACAGACACCCTGGGACCATGAACCATGCTCTGATACCTAGTTTGTCACGACCCGAACTAGGGCCTGGCCGTGATGGACATTCCGAACCATGAAGGCCCGAAATGCCCTTCGCTCTCTGGTAATCATACACAACATTCATTTAATAAAAGAAAATGCAGAAACATAATCTGGTATGGAAACATGGTCAATTCTGAATTCATCATAAGTATGGAAACTGTAAATCAATTACATATAAATAACATCTGACTCAATCTGCGAAATCTCTACTACATAAAAATCTGACAACTGTCTGAACTGGGACAAGGTCCCCAGTAGACCAAAACCATATATAATAATAGTTGTGTGAAAGTAAATATGCCTTCTGGAATAAAGAAGGCTCACCAACTGGCAAGGCTTGCCAACTGGGCACTATAACTCTATCTAATAAAATCTATTACTTTTTTAGACCCCTAGACTGAGCCTCAGAACCTAGAGGAAGGAGGGAGGGTCAATACAGATGTACTGGTACTCAAAGTAATCCAAAATAAAAGCTTATTGTCTAAGTAAAATAGTGGAGAGAAATTTATTAAAACATCATGCATAAACAATTCTCAAAATACATGGGCACTTTCTGAAAATCATGTCATTTTTATTAATGCACTGTCTGTTCTTTGTATTACTTTTGAGTTAGGTGGCACTCCCCTATAATTTTGATATTCCACGGGCGGTATGGAATTCGCCATTGACTCGGTGGGGAAGCCCCAACCCGAGTGTACTGCAAGGGTTGGAGTTTCTGATTCTGATACGCCACACGGTACTAAGCCAACGTAATATAATATACTCGGATCGACAAATCACGGTTTCAAACAACGAGTTATCTAAACTCGTGCCTGCTTCGAGGAACCAACTAACATCTCTATATGCCTAATTTATCCTGTTTTGAATCATGCATTATTCTAGTTTCAACATATGAAAATTTTGACTTCAAACATGCATTTTATTCTGTTCTGAATTACCATGGCATAATTTGAATTGGTGTCGTCATACCAAGACTTGCAAGTCCTATTTTTAAGCCATAGTACAATAAGTATGATCTTTCATTAAAACATAGTTCAGACCTCCCAACCATGTAAATAGCATAAGAGATTTCATGTTCTGAAGCATAAATCAAAACTATGCAAGAATCCTTTAAACATATGGTGGTCATGTGCTTTTGGCAAAATCATGCACTCTTTTATTATATGAATATTTTCAACATTTATCAACACAACTACCCTCTCTTTTGAAATCCAAATCTTAATCCAGTCATAACATAATTCAAGACATTTTAAACCATGTTTTTCAAGGATGCATTCAAAACATCTATAGCATATGATAAGTAAAAGAAAATTAAAATAAGAGAGGAATTTTACATAAGTCATGCTCTCAATTAAATCATCAACCTTAAAACACAAGCATACATATATATACAATCTCGAATCAATGTGAGAAAAGGTCAAAAGACCAAAACAATACCGTCAAGATTTCTAAAACATGAATGTATTCATAAATCTGAAAACTTCTTTATCAAGTGCATGATTTCTATGCCCATGAGATTTTAGGAAAACCCCGCGTACCTCTATTTAAGAAATAAAAGGATGCTCCTTGATGCCTACAACTTAGGAATTTCAAATCTCCAATTTGTTTTGAAATTCACGGTTAAATCTTGAGTTATTTGGGATTCTTGTTTGAAACCCTAGGGAGAGTTCTTGATGGATTTGGTGAGAGTAGGTGTATTTTGGTGTAATAGAGATTAAATCCCGTGTTCAAGATATTAAGGGGTTGAAAAATACCCCAAATATCCTTAATGAGATGGGTATTAAATATAACTAGGAGCCCGATTTCATGGGCTACCGTACGCCACGATCGCGGTGGCTTACTGGAAATTGATGAATGGGAATTTGGCTCATTCCGCGATGCGTCACCATCGCAGATCTCATTGGAAATTGACCCTCTCCGTGACGCACCAAGGACAGGAATGACAGTGTTTTATGACTAGGACTTAAATTAACCATAACTCCTTTACCGAGTGTCCGTTTTGGATGAATCTTATGTCGATGGAAAATTTATTCGATCATCTACATAATGAAAAGTTGAAATCTAAGAAATTCCATAGGGAAATAAGTAATAATCATTCTAAAAGCCAACGTTTAATACTTTAAGGATAATAATTTAGCTAGAAAAAACTTTGGGAAGTTACAGCAGCCGAGCAAACAAGCAAAAAAGGAAAGATGGTCAAAAGACCCTAAAGAAAAATAGCAGAGAGAAATGTTAGAAAGATGAAAATTAAGAAGAATTGTTATCCAAAGCCCCGTTCCCAGTCACATTGGAGGAATTCTTGCTGAATTGGTTTCATGAAGAAATATCTTATCTGGGGTTTGTTGAACAAAGTTAAGGCTTATGAAGAGAACCAAAATCGAGCAAGAAGCTACTACATTGTTGTCGTTGTTGATACTGGTTGGTGTTGTTGGTCACATGGATATTAAAGCCTAATTGATGAAATTTTCATGGTGGTTTGCGTATTTGCTACTGGTTTGATATTGTGAAGCGCATGGATATTCAAGCGTAATTGTTGGAAAATATCAAAAAGATTTAGGCATATATTGTAAAATTTAGGTCATCTATTGGAAATTATCAAACAGGTTTTCCCACTGTTGCAACAGATTAGACTTAGATTACATAGAAATAACATCGGCATAACGCAACAGATGACTAACCTATTACAACAGATAGACTATCTACCAGAGCGTGCAATTTGCTCGTGTAACTGGTATTATTTTTGGAAGGATCATTCCCTTGTTTCAACATTCAAATCCTATGATTTCTTCATCAACACTTCCTTTGGCAAATGATTCATCAGTTTACTCTCCCGCAATATGGGCAACAACTCCATTAGTGGCTCTATGAGGAGAAAAAGATCAAAATCATCGACGAGAGGTTTGTTGCAGTCATAAACATTGATTTTTCCCTCCTTGAGTAGTATATCAACAACTTGATAATGCATGTCTTTCACACTAATGACTTCAAGAATCTTTTTTGCCTCGGTTCAGCTTTTGCAGTATGGATTTGGCCTCTCCACTCTAACATATTTTATCATTTCTTCTTCATCCAAGTCAAACATAGAAACTATGAAATCAAGTCCCATGCCATAGGCTGACGCCTTCCCATTGAGTTGATTGTACCTATTCTTGAGCTTCTTGCAGAAGTCGAGGTCCATTATCCTAGCGGAAGCGTCATAAGCTTCCCGGTACGTTAATTGCCATTTTTTTATATGGCAGAGAATTTTGTCAACATGCTATGATATAAGAAGTCAATTTTTAAATAGATTAGTAATTGTAAAGATGCAATGGATGGTCCATCTGTTGTATAGGGTTCTCTGAATCAATAATCCAATGAACTTATGTAACAGATGGATAATAAGTTGTGATAGAACCACTACCAATTGCACCAGTATACCCAGCTTTTGTAACATATTTCACATCTATTGCGTAGCTTCTTCTTCATGGGGTAGATTAGAAGGGTAGGTTAGGAAAAGTAAACTTGTTTTGTCCTCGTACGGCATATGTATATCAGTCATAGTCTGGAAGTCTTGGGGGTAAAAGGGAGGCCTGGGGTAATCTGGTGCGCCTGGCTTAGCATTCTTGGCCTTTCGCAGATCCCTCTTCTTTTTGGTGCCAAGTTGTGCGGATATGTCCACCTTCTTGACTGACCTCTGAACTTCAACAGCTTTTGGAGAGGGAGGAATTGCAATTTTTTTTATTTCTGACCGGAGATTACGTCTCTGATTACTTTTTTTCTTTCTCTTAACCAACACTGTAGGATGTCTGGCTCCCTCACCTTCTTGGATGGTATGACACACTTTTTGGATTTGAATTTCTCAACAGCTTTAGAGATAGCCCCTATTTTATTAAAGAGTTTATCATGGCTGTCCTTGCACTCTTTGTATTCACAATGAGAACACGAGGGTGAAGAGGGGTGAGAGAAACCAATGTAAGGGTGAGAGGGACCTGTGTAAGGTTAAGGAGGACCTGTGAAAGGGGTATTTTCAAATATATTTATTTTTTCTTGAGCATCAACATTCTTATCATCACGAGTGGTAGCAGCATCAGCATGCCTGCCACCAACACCAACAACTCCACCAGAAGAAGCACCCAGATCTACCTTAGTAGGTTGGTCATAAAGAGCCACAACATTAGGCTAACCTTGCCTAACTGCTCTTCTTATGGCTGTTTGTCCAGCCAATTCGTTCTTTATTAACTCCACCATTGGGTCTGCTATAGTATCAACAGGACCTAGAGTAATATAAGAAGTCATCACCGACTTTTCCTCAGTAGGTACGATCCATGGATGCACAACTTATAAAAAAAAGATAGATATATTTAAATCATATAATATAATAATTTTCATAGTTGGATTACATTTTAAGTCAACTTCTGCAGAAGATTAACAATATATTGCATCAGATTACCTATCTGTTGCATAGTTTGTAGTATATGGTTAAAATCCGTTTGAGTCGGGTTTAGAGAACCAAAGCAACACATGGATAATCTGATACAAAACATCAATCATCTATCACAATAGATTACTAATCTGTTGCACCAGTTGCACAAGATGGGTAAGCTGTTAGGTTATATGTTATACAACAGATGATTTGTATGTCGCAATAGATTAACAATATGTTACATCAGATTGCACATCTACTTCATAATTTGTAGTAGATGGTTAATCTGTTAGAAGTCGGGTTCAGAGAACCAAAGCAATAGATGGGTAATCTGATACAAGATATGTCACAACAGATTATCCATCTGTTGCACTGGTTGGCAGAGGACGGGTAATCTATTGCAATAGATGTCCAGATTATTAGATATAACATCTGTTGCACCAGGTATAACATCTGTTCAATATCTTTCATTAAGTAAAATTATTTTACTTGAAGAAGACGTACTGCATCATTCAGAGGGTTAAAGAAATCAGGCTCATTAATTTTGGTGTTGCTCTTTGCAGCTAACCACCTAAACATCCTTGGATGAGAAACCTCATCCGAGTAATCCATTACCTGCTTTTGGAGGGGAGATTCGGCTTTAAATGCCCAAGCCTAAAAAATATAAATAGGAAGCAAGAAAAAAAAAGTCATAACAACTATATTCAATATAAATTAATGGATGAGTAAAAATAATGATTAATTTTACCATGAAAGCCTAAGGAAAGTTGTATAATATGGTCGTCCCTGAGGATGGCTTTGTCGGTAATGACAGTCAAGTAGAAGTTGTTATATCCCCAGGGATGATTGTTGAATTTATCAAAATCCTCAGCACGCGCCTAAAAATCATCTTCTATAACCTTGTTGACGTCTTTCGCCAATATAACCAAATAGGCAAACCAAACTAAGCACAATTGCTCCATGTACTGCTCTGGAATGATTTTATTCTTGAAATCTGTCAATAAATCCGATGCTTTGTAGCCATGTAGAGCAATGTCAAACAACTCATTTATTTTTTCCTTGTATTTTCTTGCCTTGGATCTTTTGCGGGGTGGTGGTTTTTCTGGATGATGGCATCTCAAGTCCGTCACTATGGCAAACTCTTGCAAGCCAAAACAAACTGGCATGCCATAGTAGTTGATCCAGCTTTCATCCATCTTTCTTTTGCCTCTCCTCCGGATCTTTATCATCCCCCACGTACTTGATCATGTACTTGAGAAGACCATATACTATCGTCATAGGGAAACAAAAATGGGCAAGGGGATCTTCAGGCTGCTTAAGAAAGTGTCCAAAATAGCTCTTATTAAAAAGTCTGTCTATGTTTTCATTCTTCATAATTTTCCTAAATTTATTAAAAATTTTCCCCATCTGACATTTAAGTACAATTTTACCAGTTAGTTCTGCTTCTGGGTCATTTATCGACATCGCAACTTAAAACCTGTCAATACTAAAAGTTTTGACAGGATTATGCTGGGATGTCGATATTAATTCATGCCCCATTGGTGATCCATTATCATCATGCTAATGACCATCCTCTTTCTCTTCTTACTCTCTAATTTCTCCTCTTTCTCACTTTTATTTTCTTTGTCACCATCTACAGACCGTTGCCCACCTCCCTCAACATTGTTTTCATATCTCTCCTAGCTTCACTTTGTTCAAGAAGCTTCTCTGAATCCCTCTATACTGTAGCCTTTTTTGGGCAGTCAGGTGTTGATCCACTTTCACTTTCTTTTCTTTTGAGAGACATGTTTTACCTACAAACAATAGAAGAAAAAAATTACATTACAATTGATGTATGCATAAATTTTAAAAAAGACATTACAAACACTATCAATATCGATACACCAACAGCCACTACCACAAACACCACCAACCAATGCCATAACAGTACGAATACCGACACCACCGACAGCCATCACCAACTAACGCCACCACCAGTGCCACCACGATGACCATAAATATCACCATCACCACGAATACCACAAACACCATCCAAAAATACCACGACAGTCAACGGAATACTACGATAGAAACTAGGATTTTCTTGAGTTCTTCCTACGATTTTACCATCAAAACTCAAAAGTGTAAACCCATTCTCGAAGATAATACATCTAAAAGTTTTATTTTTCATCATTAACTTAAAAGACCTTATTTTTAAGACAAAAATAACAAATATAGGACTCTTCTCGAACTCTGTTACCTATGAAGACAAAGAAAATGACTGAACAAGCAAGAATAAAGTCAAAAATAATACCTATATGGTCTATACTGTATTGTTAAGTGAGAATGAGAGAGAAAAGAGTGAGAAATTGATATTTGAAATGATGAAACATTTTGTATGGTTTGATTTTTTTATTTTGAAAAAGAATGACAAGTTTTGAAAATGTTAATTTGGTCCAAATTGATCTGAGTTATTTTAAAAATTATAAAAGATATGCATACTTTTTAACCCTCTCATCATGCAATTGCCAAAAGGGTAATCAGTCTAAATATGAACTCAATTAAAATTGGATAAAAATAAATGTTCAATAAGTTGCATCAAATTTAGCATATGTTATAAATTATCAATCAGATTAGGTAATTTGTTGCAATATACTATGAATCTGTTGTAAATTATCAAACAGATTAAGTCATCTGCTGCGACAGATTACCTATCTGTTGTAAATTATCAAATTGATTGTCATATGTTGCAACAGATTACCCATATATTATAAATTATCAAATAGGCACTGCCATCTATTGTAGTTAACCATATGAGAACTCACCCCTAGTACTAGATTAATCAATAAAGGTATTAGTTGAACATATGAGGTAGTAAGAATCAGTTCGACTCAGAGTGATCGATTGACGACTCTGGTCGGGAGTAAAGCAATACCTTCTCATCAAGCAATTGCCAAATGACTATTAAATTAAAGTTGTAGTTGACCCTATGAGAACTCACCCCTAATCCTAGATTATTCAATTAAGGTATTAGTACCCTAGTCCTAGATTAATCAATTAAGGTTAAAGTTAAACATACGAGGTAGTAAGAATCGATTTGACTTAGAGTGATCGATCGACGACACTGGTCGGGAGAAATGTAATACCTTCTCATCAAGCAATTGCCAAATGACTATTAAATTGAAATTGTAGTTGACCCTATGAGAACTCACCCCTAGTCCTAGATTTTCAGTTAAGGTATTAGTTTAACATATGGACTCATTTGAAATTATATATAAACAAATGTTCAACTTGTTATAACACATGTCTTTTTTGTTGGATTAAATCAAATAGATTAGGTAATCTATTGCAATATATTACAAATTTGTTGTAAATTATCAAACAAATTAAGTCATCTATTGTGATAGATTACCTATCTATTATAAATTATCAAATTGATTATCATATGTCGTAACAGATTACCCATATATTGTAAATTATCAAATAGGCACTGTCATCTGTTGTAGTTGACCCTATGAGAACTCACCCCTAGTCCTAGATTTTCAGTTAAGGTATTAGTTTAACATATGGACTCATTTGAAATTATATATAAACAAATGTTCATGCTGTTGTAACACATGTCTTTTTTGTTGGATTAAATCAAACAGATTAGGTAATCTGTTGCAATATATTACAAATTTATTGTAAATTATCAAATAAATTAAGTCATCTATTGCGACAGATTACCCATCTATTATAAATTATTAAATTGATTATCATATGTTGTAACAGATTACCCATATATTGTAAATTATCAAATAGGCACTCTCATCTATTGTAGTTGACCCTATGAGAACTCACCCCTAGTCCTAGATTAATCAATGAAGGTATTAGTTGAACATATAAGGTAGTAAGAATCGATTTGGCTCAGAGTGATCGATAAACGACTCTGGTCGGGAGAAACACAATACCTTCTCATTACGACTTTTATCGATTTTCATTTTATCGACTTTTAATCCTTAATGGTACAATTTTTGCTTTAACCGATAAGAATATATTCATAAAATAGAACTGGTAGTAACTAACAAGAAAAGAAACCAAATCTTAGTTGTAATCAAAAATCCTACATGATGTGTTTTAATTTACAAGAATCTTCAAGTTAAAATAAATGTTTTTAGGAGAAATTAACAGTTTGTATAACTGAAATAATAGGTTTGTCAGAGAAATTAAAATAAATATATAATAAGTCATATATAAAAGTAGGTGAAAATAGTAATTTAGTGTATTCTTAATGGGTTATCGATTTACCCAATAACCCAATAAGGAAAAACCGAAATCGAACCAGTAACCCAATAATTTTTCTTATAAAATCATTAAAAAATGGGTGAATCTCAAAAATAAATCCAAATTGGGGTGGCTTTAAATTTTAGCTCCAAATAAAAAAACTTTCTTAAAATAGCCTTTACCTATTAACTAATATTTTTTTGGATAAAATTGCCCCTGATCAATGGAGTAAATTAAATAAATGATCCTCACAATGGATAACAACTCCATATTTATATCTTTCAACTTTTATTTTTTTCTCTTTTTAATTTAATTTTGATTTTTATTTTTTATTTTCTCTTTTTCTTTTTAATTTTTTCAACCTTTACTTTTTCCTTTTTTTCCTCTCAACTTTATTTTTATATATTTTTTTTATTTTTTATTTTCTTTTTTTTGTTCTTTTTAGTTTTTCTCAACCCTTACTTTTTTTCTTTACTCCTTTCAACGTCTACTTTTATAAAAAAAATTAATTTTTCTTTGATTTTTTCTCAACCTTTATTTTTATTTAATCTTTCTTTTTTCTTATCAACCTTTATTTTTTTTATTCTCTCCCAACATCTACATTGTTTTAGTTTTTTAATATTTTTCTTCATTTTCTTTTTTTTCTGCAATTTTTTTCTTCGATTTCGTCCATTCAAGTTACATCTCATGAGCAAGAGTTGACACTATCACATTATAAAGGCAAGACTTACGACTTTCGAACAATAAGCTACGTTTCATGGGCAAAAGTTTTCACTACTACATGTAGAGGCAAGACTTATGACTTTCGAACAACAAGTTATGTTTCATGGGCACATTGTATTTTGATTTATGAGATGTTTTATAACTCTTACTTTAGAGGAAAGACTTAGCTCAGGGTGAATCTACCACGTTATGTTTTCATTTATGAGATGTTCTATAACTATTGCCTTAGAGGCAAGACTTAGCTCAAGGACTTTCAAACAACAAATTATGCCCCATAGGCAAGAGTTTACTCTACCACATTATGTTTTCATTTATGAGATGTTCTATAACTCTTGCCTTAGAGGCAAGACTTGACTCAAGGACTTTCAAACTGCAAATTATGCTCCACGAGAAAGAGTTGACTCTACCACGTTATGTTTTTATTTATGAGATATTCTACAACTATTGCCTTAGAGGCAAGACTTAGCTCAAGGAATTTCAAATAACAAATTATGCTTCACGGGCAAGAGTTGAATCTACCACGTTATATTTTTATTTATGAAATGTTCTACAATTATTGCCTTAGAGGCAAGACTTAGCTCAAGGACTTTCAAACAACAAATGATACCCCATAGGCAAGAGTTGACTCTACCATATTATGTTTTCGTTTATGAGATGTTCTACAACTTTTGCCTTAGAGGCAAGACTTGACTCAAGGACTCTCAAACTACAAATTATGCCCACGGGCAAGAGTTAACTCTATCACGTTATGTTTTCATTTATGAGATGTTCTACAACTATTGCCTTACAGGCAAGACTTAGCTCAAGGATTTTCAAACTACAAATTATGCCCACGGGCAAGAGTTGACTCTACCATGTTATGTTTTTATTTATGAGATGTTCTACAACTATTGTCTTAGAGGAAAGACTTATCACAAGGACTTTAAAACTATAAATTATGCCCCACGGGCAAGAGTTGACACCACCACGTTATGTCTTTATTTATGAGATGTTCTACAATTCTTGCCTTAGAGGCAAGAGCAAGACTTAGCTCAAAGACTTTCAAACTACAAATTATGCCCCACAGGCAAGAGTTGACACTACCACGTTATGTCTTCATTTATGAGATGTTCTATAACTATTGCCTTAGAGGTAAGACTTAGCTCAAGGACTTTTAAATAGTAAATTATGCCCCAAGGGCAAGAGTTGACACTACCACATTATGCTTTTATTTATGAGATATTCTACAACTCTTGCTTTAGAGACACGACTTATCTCAAGAATTTTCAAAGAACTTCTTAACAACAATTCATGTCCTTAAATTTGCTTTGATGTTAAAAAAAAAAGATACCTTTGCAGATTATCTAATTTTTTATTTATTAGCAATAGAAGTTGAGGAAAAAGAAAAAACGATCAAACAAAATAGATAAATAAAAAAAATAGAGAAAAAAGGAAAGAAAAAGGATAAAGATCAAGAAAAAAGCAAAGAATTTTTAAAAAATTGAGAAAAATATAAATGAGAGGAAAAATAAAAATAAAGTTTGAGAAAAATGAGGGAAAAAAGAGAATTAAAAAAAGAAAAAATGATCAAACAAAATAGAGAAATAAAAAAAAGTGAGAAAAAAGGCAAGAAAAAATAAAGATTAAGAAAAAAAACGAAGAATTAAAAAAATTGAGAAAATAAAAAATGAAAGGAAAAAATAGAAATAAAGTTTGAGAAAAATGAGGGGAAAAAAAGAGAACTGATAAAAACAAAAAATAAAAGAAAATAAAGGTTAAAAATAAATGAATTAAATAAGGAAAAAAAGAAATAGTTAATGCTTGAGAAAAAAGAAAAAAGAGAAAAAAATAAAGGTTGAGACAAATGAATTAAAACATGAAAATAAAATTAAAGAAAAAATAAAAAGTGAAAATAATAAAAATAGAATAATAAAAGTAAAGAAAAAAATAAAGAACGTGAAAATAATTAGAAAAATAGAATAATAAAATTAAAGGAAAAAAAAAGTGAAAATAATAAAAAATAAAATTTGAGAGACAAATAAGTATTGGAAAGTTTAAAAAATATATTTGAGGTGTAGATGGGCAAAATGGTACTTGTATTATACTTAAAAAGTAAAGAAGGTTATTCTTTAAAGACATTTCTTTTTGGGGGTCAAATATCTAAAGGCACCCATATTTGGATTTATAAAATGCAATTTCCTGTTAAAAAATCATTAACCCAATAATAATAAACCAATAACATTTTTATTGATTTGATTTATTGATCGGTTCGGATTTTGCACACCAATCATATTTAGAAGTATAAGAAAGTACTTTATTGGTAAAATGATCTTCTGGACCCCTGTACTAGGTCGGTTTTGTAAATTGGACACTTCTACTTACATGTTTGTCATCTGGACCCTTGAACCCATTAAAAATCAATATTTTAAACACATTTTGGGAGAGTGTAACACACTTTTCCACGTCAGTTGCCATATAAGTTGTCACGTGTGCCACGCCACCTGCCACGTCATTTTCAAGTATTTGATGAAATTCCAAGTCATTTTTAAAATGCTACATGACAAATTAAATATTAAAATTAATTTAATCAAATAAAAAAATTTATAAATTGTAGAAAATTTTAAATAATCATGTTTTTATTTTTTCTCACAAATTAAATATCAAATTCATTCCAAATAATTAAAATTCTTCTCCAACTAATTTAGATTTTTAACTATAAATTCATATATACAAACATAAATGAATTTTTTATTTTTAAATTTGAATATCTTTAAAAAAAATTAAATAAATTATTTTATAAATTGTAGAAATTCTAATACATAAACATAATAAATTTTTTATTTAAATTAATTTAAACTTTTAACTATAAATTCTAATACACAAACACAATAAATTTAATTAAACATCAAATTTATTTCAAATAATTGAAATTTCTCTCCAATTAATTTAAAGTTTTAACTATAAATTCACATACACAAATATAATGAATTTTTATTTTTTATTTAAATATCTTTAACAATTTGTAAAAGTTACAAAATTAATCCTAAATAAAATAAAAAATTTAAATTGAGAACAACAACAACAATATCTGCCACAACAATGAGCAACGAACAACAATATCAATGGTGATGGTGATGAACAACAACAATAATATCAACACAGCAAAGTGACTTGACCAAAAAAAAGCAAAACAACAACAACAACAACAATATCTGCCACAACAATGAACAACCGACAACAATATCAATGGTGATGGTAATGAACAACAACAACAATATCAACACACAAAGAGACTTGACCAAAAAAAGGCAAAAAAAAAGAGCAAAGACCTTTTTCGGGGATTACCCAGAATTTTCCATATATGATGATGAAGAAAAAAAAGACAAAGAGATAGATATTGACATGGTGATGGTGATGGCTATGACAGTCATGGGTGTGGGGGTGGAGGGATGAAGAGTAATGAAAAGAGTTGTAGGGGTGGGGGACGTTAATGGTGATGTCATGACAACCATGGATACACGGGGAACAGGGGTAAAGGGGGTGGGGTAGGGGAGGCTGGACTAGGGAGGGGGGCTGGACGGAGGTAAGGGAGTGGTTGGATGGGGGAGGGGGTTAGGAGAGGGTGGCTGAGGGGTGGTATAACAACTCGAAATCGCCTCTCGGGATGTCACACGGTGCTTAAGGCTACAAGTAGCCCCAAGCTAACCCTTTGAGCCTGTTCTACTATCAATACTCATTTAAAGATGAAATAATTCAAACAGTGGCATAGTCATATCATATGAAAAGAAATACGGAGAAAATGCTAAGTCCAAATGACCAAGCAATACCGGAAACCTCAATACAGCCACAATCTGATAACTAGTCTGATAAAACCTGTTTTAACCCATGAACTAGAGAGCCATTGGGATAGGTCCCCAACTGATTCGAAATAAACTGAAAGTAATAACATAGTCTCTCAAATACTGAAATGTCTGACGATATATCCTCAAACCATGAGGACTCACCACTGTAGAGATGTAGATAGAGGTACTCGAAAGTTACTGACGAGGCTGGGACTGAACACTTGAACCTACATTATAATAGATATAGCACATAGACTATATGTGGATCAGCACTTGGGAATGTACTGAGTATATGGGGGTGCATGCATTTATATAAAAACAACATCAATACTCTTTAATCAAATCATGCATGGAATAAGTAATGACTCACATGGCTTGAATAAGTATAAAATATAAAGCTCATGAATTATGTAGAATTGAGCATGTAACACAAATCTCGTAAGTCATTATACTTTTAGCTTTGAAATTTGTACTTTTCTCTAATTCTCATTACTCAAGGCTAAAGGAAACTTTAAGCAATACTTTCAACTCATACATATGTCTCATGGAGAGTAAAACTTCTTTAATGCTCAAGAACTCATAACTCTTTTGAACTCAAATACTTGGAATTCGAAATCATATAACTTTGGAACATACTTGAAGGCATTTCATTCACGTTAGAAAAATATCTCATTTCAAGCTTTAGGGAAAAATACTCATATCAAGGGAAAGTATTTTAGTTTTAAAGAAAAATATCTTATCTCAATGAAAAATACTTTAGTTTAGGGAGTAATTGATCTCGAAGTTTAAATGTCAAGGGAGGTTCTCTTAACCGACATAAACCATGCGAGCTACATGGAGTCCAACGTCTTATCCTCCTAAGGAAGAGACCTCACGTTGGGGAGAGGCAACATACTCTTGCCAAGGAGTATAACCTAGGTCCAGTGATCAGTAAACAAACTTGGCCTCGGGCCCAATAATAATCATAAACTCGGCCTCAGGCTTAACCTACGGTGGCACATAGTTTTGGGGTAAGAAACCATAGTAACTTACCCTCAACTATTAACTTCTCAAGAATTAAAATCATGGGGTATAGACCCAGCTACAATTTCTCAAGAAAACATGTGAAAATCATACCATTAGACTCTCAATTCATGGGAAACATTAAAATATTGCAATTAATAATAATGGGTGAAAACCCTAATTCAAATTCATGTAAAATCTCATAGATTGCAAAAAATCACAGTTTAAATAAGCCTTTGGGCACAAGGATGAAAGGATTACCCTTGTTCAAAACCCCACATACCTTAGATTATGAAATTGGATGAACAATGCTCTAAACTATTCTTCTTACTCTTGAGAGAGGGTTCTTGCAACCCTTGAACTTGAGGAACTCAAATCTCAACTCAATTTGTTGAATCTATGGTGAGTTCTAAGATTTCTTGGAGAAGGGTTTTAGATTTGCTCTTAAGGGAGAAACCCTAGCCTTTGGATGTTTTGGGAGATAATGGGGATATCAAGTTTGTTTGGAATATATCTGAGGGTTAAAAGGGAAAAGACCCAAAAGCCCTTTTTAAAAATAAACTAAAAATACTGAACGGGGGTTTACCACGGTCGGAGCGACGGTCCGTCGCAAGTCCAATGGTTCATCGGGTCGTCCGTTGTACGTTAGCCAGGAATGGAACACACTGCCTCGATGCGATGGTCAGAGCAACGATCTGTCATAAGTCCGACGGTCTGTCGGATCATCCTTCATATGATGGTAGGGTGAGGCCACACTGCCTCAGTGCGACGGTCACAGTGACTGTCTGTCGTAAACCCAACAGTTCGTCATCTTGGCCGTCGTACTTGGGCCAGAAAAGGGAGTTTCTGCCTTGGTCACGACGGTTCGTCGCAGACTCGACGGTCCGTTGGATCGTCCGTCGCACCTGGGCGGTTCCGATAACTCCCAGTAAAATGGCCATAACTTCTCACCCCGATGCCGAATTTGGACAAAATTGGTATCGTATGAAATCTAATTTAATTCTCTATGGTTTAAACACCAATCACTTAGGAAGTCATTTCTCAATCTTTTAGGGCCGAAATTACACTTCGCTTGATAGACTCTAGGGCTCATACTACGAGGAAACTTTATGGGGTCTTACAATATCTCTCCCTTGGAAATATTCGTCCTTGAATGTCACTAGTTAGACTAGGAACACAGGAAAAATAGAGTACATAAAGCTGAAGTAATTTGCTAAACGACTCAAAATCTCCCTAAACTCTCGAATGCCTCAAAAATTGCAAGAACTCATGCAAGAACATATACATATAGCTGAACTTTAGATTAGAAGGGCTGAATTAAGGAAGAATAATACCTTCAGATTGATATGAACTCACAGAAAAGAGGTGTGGGTACTTGGTTCGCATGTCTGCTTTTGCCTCTCAAGTAGCGCCTGGTTCCGCCACAGAACTTTGACCAAGGGAACAACTTTGTTCCTCAGGCTATGGATCTGAAAGCCTAGAATCTCAACAGGAATCTCATCAAATGAAAGACTATTTTGAATATCAGGACTCTTTGAAGGATCTACCACAATGGAATCACCACTATACTTTTTAAGCATGGAAACATGAAAAATAGGATGAATAGCTGACAACTCTGCAGGCAACTCAACCTCATAGGCTCTTTTACCAACACTACTAAGACTCTATACGGGCCAACATAACGGGGACTGAGCTTTCCCTTTTTACCAAACCTCTTCACCCCTTTCATGGGTGAAATCTTCAAGTACACCAGATCACCCACCTCAAACTCAAGATCTCTTCTCCTCACATTAGCATATGACTTTTGATGACTCTGAGCTATCTTTAACCTCTCTCTAATCAACTTAACTTTCTCCATAGCTTCAAACACTGCATTAGGCCCAATCATGGTAGCTTCACCCACTTTAAACCAACCTATGGGTGACCTACATCTCCTACTATACAAGGCCTCAAATTGTGCCATCCCGATGCTAGCATAGTAACTATTGTTATAGGCGAACTCTATCAATGGCAAATGCTCATCCCAACTGCCTTTGAAATCAAGAGCACACACCCGCAATATATCCTCTAGTGTCTGAATGGTCCCTCAGCCTGACCATCTGTCTACGGGTGAAAAATGAAACTCAAAAGAACTTAGGTACCAAGACCCTGCTGAAACGCCCTCCAAAACTGAGAAGTAAATTGAGTGCCTCTATCCGAAATGATGGACGAAGGAACTCTATGCAGCCTGACTAACTCTCGGATATACAATCTAGCATAATCCTCAGCTGTATAAGATGTATGCACGGGCAAGAAATGTGCAGACTTAGTCAGCCTATCCACAATAACCCAAATCTAATCATGATGACGACGTAAAAGAGGCAACCCGGTTACGAAGTCCATATTTACTACCTCCCACTTCCAAGTGGGTATACCAAACTCTTACATCACACCACCAGGTCTTTGGTACTCTACCTTAACCTGTTGGCACATTGCACACTTTGCTACAAACTCGGCTATATCCTTCTTCATACCATTCCACCAATAGATTTCCCGCAAGTCACGGTATATCTTGGCGGTGCCGGGATAAATAGAATACCACACGCCATGTTCTTAAGCCATAATCCTTGCCTCGGATCATTAACACACGGAACACACAATCTACCTTGCACTCTCAACACACCATCTCCCCCTTGGGAGAAAACCTCTACCTTTTGGTCCTTAACTGTCTCCTTTAGTATGACCAATCTAGGATTCTTATCTTGCTTCTCCTTCATTTCTGAAACTAAAGAGGATTCAAAACTACTCTGTACCAAAGTACTTCCCTCAGCTGAATCAAGCGACCTAACACCCAATCTAGCCAAATAATGAACATCACGAGCTAACTCTTTCTTACCTCCCTCGACATGGGCAACACTACCCATGGACAACCTGCTAAGGGCATCTGCCACTATATTGGCCTTGCCCGGGTGATACAACACATTATATCATAGTCTTTCAACAACTCCAACCACCTCATCTGCCTAAGATTCAACTCTCTCTGAGTAAACACATACTGCAGGCTCTTATGATCAGTAAACACATCAACATGGACACCATAAAGATAATGTCTCCAGAGTTTCAAAGCAAAAAAGCTAACTCAAGATCATGGGTTTGGTAATTCTCCTCATGCGACTTTAACTGTCTAAAGGCATAGGCTATAACCTTACCCCTTTACATCAACACACAACCCAAACCAATTCTTGAGGCATCACAATACACCACAAATTCATCTGTGCCATCAGGCAAAGTCAACACAGGGGCTAAAGTAAGTCAAGTCTTCAACTCCTGAAAACTCTTCTCATAGGAATCTGACCACTAGAACTTAACTTTTTTTTGGGTCAACCGAGTCATGGAAGATGCAATAGAAGAGAAAACCTTAACAAAATGATTGTAGTAGACCATTAGACCCAAGAAACTCCTAATGTCAGACGGAGAGATAGGTCTAGGCTAATTTCTTACAGCTTCTATCTTTTAGGGATCAACTCTAATACTTTTGGATGAAACGATATGACCCAAAAAGGCTACAGACCTTAGCCAAAATTCACACTTACTAAATTTGGTGAACAACTGGTGATCTCTGAGGGTTTGCAAGACAATTCTAAGATGATTCGCATGGTCATTCTCATTACGGGAGTACACAAGGATGTCATCTATGAAGAAAATGACAAACATATAGAGATATTGCTTGAATACTCGGCTTATGAGGTCTATGAAGGCTGCTAGGGCATTATTTATCCCGAAAGACATGACTAAAAACTCAAAGTGGCCATAACGTGTTTAGAAAGCTATCTTTGGAATATCACATTCCCTGACTTTAAGCTGGTGATAGTCGTATCTAAGGTCTATCTTGGAGAAATAACTTGCACCTTGCAACTATCAAACAGGTCATCAATTCTCGAAAGAGGATACTTGTTTTTACTGTGACCTTATTAAGCTGACGATAGTCAATCCACATACGCAAAGAACCATCTTTCTTCTGCACGAATAGAATAGGTGCGTCCCAAGGAGAAATACTGGGCCTTATGAAACCTTTGTCTAAAAGATGTTTGAGTTGCTCTTTTAACTCCTTAAGCTCAGCAGGTGCCATACGGTATGGCGGAATAGAAATGGGATGAGTGATGGGAAGAAGGTCAATCCCGAATTCTATCTCTCTATCGAGAGATACCCCTGGGTGATCTTCCAAAAAAATATCTGAAACTCATTAACAATATTGACTGACTGAATAGTTGGAGCCTCGAACTTAGTATCTTTGAATCTAACTAGGTGATAGATGCAACCCTTGGATATTAGCTTTCTGGCTTTGAGATAGGAGATAAAATAACTCTTGGGAGATACCGAACTCCCGAACCACTCAAAAACTGGTTCATCAGGAAACTAAAACTTGACCACACGGGTACGATAATCTATAGATGCATAATAAGAATGAAGCCAATCCATACCCAGAATAAGGTCAAAATCCATCATGTCTAACTCTATCAAATCCACAAGTATGACTCTATGAAGAACAGTAACAGGACAATCTCTATACACTTATTTAGAAATAACTGACTCCCCTATTAGTGTAGAAACTAGGAGCAACTTAGAAATCTTTTCAGGATTCATTTTAAAATTCACAGCTATAAATAGGGTCACATAAGAGAGACTTGACCTGGGGTCCGACAACACATAAACATCAAAATAAAAGACACGGAGCATATCGGTAACAACATCGGGAGAGGCCTCTTGCTTCTGATGGGATGGTAAGGCATAGAATCTGTTTTGGCGCTGACCTCCAGTAGTGCTAGATGAAGCGCCCTGAGCAGGGGCGGGATGGGGTACAGGAGCTGGTACACTAGTAGCCTGTGCCTGAGGTCGGGCATATCTGTTCCCCTATCTAGCATAAGGACAATCTTTAAGTCTGTGACCCTACTTTCCACAACCAAAATAACACCTCAAATCTACGAAATACTCATTGGGATGATCCCTACCACACTTAGCACAAAGAGGATAACGGGGCCTGTTACCAACACTATTCTACGACCTAGACATAGAAGATCTTCCCCCTTACTCTTGCCTGCTTCTAGGTGCGGGAGCACTAGTTGATGAAGGCGCTGGCATAGACGGACTTCTCAGAAACTGAGGGCAGTTCCCTCTTGTTACCCCTCACTTTATCTCTCTCTCTCTAATCTTATCCACGTCTATTTGCTGGGCATACATCATCAACCTAGCCAGATCCATATCCCTATACGGTATCGCAGTCCTACACTCCTTTGGTACCAAACCAGAAATACCTGTCACAAAATTGCTCATACTAGCCCGACTGTCAGAAATCAAATCAGGAGCATACTTGGCCAACTGATTAAATTTCAAGCAGTACTCCTTAAAAGTCATAGAGCCCTGCCTCAAGTTCATAAACTCCTTAATATTTGCCTCCCTTATCTCAAGCGGAAAGAACTTGTTCAAGAATGCATCTTGGAACACCTGCCAAGTTATAGGAGCAGCATTCTCGCCTCTACCCTTCTTTCACAATACAACCCAGTCATAAGCTATGTCCTTCAGCCTGTAGGACGCCAACTCAACACTTTCTTCCTCAGAAATATGCATCACCTACGTGATCTTTCTCACCTCCTTAAGGTACAACTGTGGGTCCTCATTTGCCTTAGACCAATAAAACTCTGGCGGATTCATTCGCTTAAAATCATGAATCCTAGCCGCATCTATATCACCTCCCTACTGATTAGTAACTGCAAACTGGTTATTGGCCCGAACATTGACTGTGACTGCTTGGGCTAACACCTGAAAGGCCATCCAAAACTCAGCATGAGATATCGTCTCATTCAAAGGATCAACATGTGGGGGTTGCTCATCATCGTTCCTGCAGGCATTTGCTCTTTAAAGAGGTATTTTCTAAAATAGAAGAGCATGAATTATTAGATGAGAGGGACAACTGTAGGAACTATAGAATCTGAAAGAAGAAACAACTTTTTCCTAAAATATCTCGTAGCCTCTTGCTCATAGATGTGGAGCGCTACACACCGATGATCAAGACTCTACTTAACGCAGCTTTTCAGACTCCTTAAAAATTGTAGGCTTTGATACCAAGTTTGTAACGACCCAAAATCGTTTCTCGAGACGTCACGCGGTGCTTAAGACTACAAGTAGTTGTAAGATGGCCCTTTGAGCTTGTTTCTAGTATCAAAACTCATTTCAAGATGAAATAATTCAAACACTAGCATAGTCATATCATATGAAAAGAAATACGGAGAAAATTCTCAGTCCAAACAACCAAGCAATACTGGAAACCTCAACATAACCATAATCTGATAACTAGTCTGACAAAGCCTCTACTAACCCATGAACTAGAGAGCCATTGGGACAGGTCCCCAACTGACTCGAAATAAACTGAAAGTAATAACATAGTCTCTCAAATACTAAAATGTCTGACGATATATCCTCGAACCATGAGGACTCACCACTGTAGAGATGTAGACAGAGGTACTCAAAAGTCACTGATGAGGCTGGGACTGAGCACCTGAACCTACATTATAAGAGAATGTAGCATATAGACTATATGTGGATCAATACTTGGGAATGTACTGAGTATGTGGGGGTGCATGCATTTATATAAAAACAACATCAATACTCTTTAATCAAAACATGCATGCAATAAGTAATGACTCATATGTCTTAAATGGCTTAAATAAGTATAAAATTTAAAGCTCATGAATTATGTAGAATAGAGCATGTAACACAAATCTCGTAAGTCATTATACTTTTAGCTTTGAAATTTGTACTCTTCTCTTATTCTCATTACTCAAGGCTAAAGGAAACTTTAAGTAATACTTTCAACTCATGCATATGTCTCATGGAGAGTAAAACTCCTTTAATGCTCAAGAACTCATAACTCTTTTGAACTCAAATACTTGGAATTCGAAATCATATAACTTTGGAACATACTTGAAGGCATTTCATTCACGTTAGGAAAATATCTCATTTCAAGCTTTAGGGAAAAATACTCATATCAAAGGAAAGTATTTTAGTTTTAAAGAAAAATATCTTATCTCAATGGAAAATACTTTAGTTTAGGGAGTAACTGATCTCAAAGTTTAAATGTCAAGGGAGGTTCTCTTAACCGACATAAACCATGCGAGCTACATGGAGTCTAACGTCTTGTCCTTCTAAGAAAGAGACCTCACATTGGGGAGAGGCATCATACTCTTGCCTAGGAGTATAACCTAGGTCCAGTTATCACTAAATAAACTCGGCCTCAGGCCCAATATCAACTTGGCCTGATACGGGTACGACCACGAGGATGCATGTTTGTGAGATGTATTGAACCCGAGACTTGGAGTGTGAAAGTGAAGTGCAAATGAGGACTTAAAAAGGGTCCAAACCCATCCATATAATGCTCTCCAAGGGCACTCACTTGAAGACTTGAGACTAAGGGGTCATTTTGGACATTTCACACCTTGTTTATAAACTACTATATAAGGAACCTTTTAGGTTATTTATTAGGAGACTTTGCTGAATATGGATGTTGTATAACACTTAGAAACATTTCCTCTCTAAGGATAAAAGACCACAAATCTGAAACTTGTAACTAGGGAAATCAACTTGAGTGTGGAATCACTCATGTTGGATTCAAGCTTGGAAACGTTGGATGCTTGGGAGATCGAGGTCACTCTTGTAGCAACGTAAGAGATAGGTTTGTGTTGTGTGTATTTTTAAAGGTCCAAGAGTGTAACAAGTCTTGGGTTGTTAATATTATTCCCTCATTTGGTCAATCTACCTATCTTTATTTTATTGCACTTTGTAGATTCATAGTGGACTATTTTTGTGGCTTGTTGAATCCAAATTTTGTAAACATTATGTTCCTATTGTTCATCTTATATTGTGTATGTTTTGGTGTTGAAAACACACCTCTTTATCTTGTTATTATGTTGTTGATAGCGAATCCGAGAGTGGTCTTCAAAAGGGTCCTTAAATCCTTAAGATTAGTGGACTATTTTGGAGTTGTTTTGTGTTCTCTTGTCTTTATCGTATCATTTGGTATCAAAGCATGGATTGATATTGTTCCTACAATATCAATCTTGGGCTTACTTGATAGCAAAAAAAGTGTTAGAAAACTGAAAAATTAAAAAGAAGCAAATCTGTCCATTTTGTGTTCTTGGCCGAAATAATGTTATTGTTGTATCTTGGCCGAGATTTTTACTTGTTTTGTTGTTTCTAGTATTATTTTTCTTCATATCTAACACTATTGAGTCTAAATTTAAGTTTGAGCTTACATTGTTGGTGTTGTTTTCGTGAACTTGGACTTGGCTGATTTATTGTTGAACATTATTGTGGTGGACTGTTTTGGCCTTGTGGCCTTCATCTTGTTGTTGTTATAAGCTTGGCCACGTGATATTGTTGTTCATTGGTGGCCTAAGAACCATTTTGTTAAAGTTGTAGTTGTCTTGGTCAAGTATTGAAGATCAGTATTGTGAAAATTGGAAGTTGGCTATGTGAAATTGTTGGTGTTCTTAGAGACTTGTTGTTGGTTGTTCTTGGTGATTGTTGATTTTGTACTTGAAGTTCTTCACAACCTTCATAGCTTGTTAAAATAAAGTGAACCTTAGATCTATAAAGGTGAAGGGAAAAAGGTGAAGCTTCGTTAGTCTTGAAAGACTTACCATCACTCATCAACTAGTCAATCACATCTCAACCAGTTTCCAACAACTTTCCATGATTCAAGGACCCATGTTTTAAGGAGAAGTACAAGTAATGTCAAAGTCTTGAAACTTGCAGTTGAAAAGGGCTCCAAGACTTTTTTGAATTTCCTTCCTTAAACAAATTCCACCAATTCCTAAATTATAAATTGACCAAGACTTGAAATTGGACAATAAAAATTGTTAGAAACCGCAACCAATTACGTACTGCCACGTTATCCTTGTTACTATTCACACAACAATTTTGGCTCAAATTTCAGATTTTCTTAGTTTTTTTTATTGTTTCGTAGTTTCGTTTGATTGGTACGAACGCTAATTGACAAGCTAGTAAACTCCTACTAGATTGTAAATTAGTTTGTGTCCGTTTGTTCATGTTTATGTTTGTTGTGTACTTTTATCCTTTTGAATTCGTTGTTAGTTCTTGACTCAAGTCCTACAAGATTCCATTTGAGTTCAAACAAAAATTCATTCCGGGACAAGAGTAGACTCGACACTCAATCACTCACGAAGTACAAGCCAGATTACAACACTTGTGAAACCAAGTGTGAGGTAAAACCGAGAGTGAGAGTGTGGTGAGACATTTTTGATCTAACAAGTTTGTTTGTTTTCTTTGTTTATTGTGTCTTTTTGTTAGGTACAATGACTTCCCATAATTTCAATGCCACATATGATCATATCAATGACAATATTAAAGATATGAAATAACACATTGAAATTATACGCCAATTGCTATCCAAACTCTACCCACAAAATCCAATTGTCCAAGCACCTTGTGTTGAGAGCTTCCCGGAGGAAGTTGCTGCCCAACTTGTGAGTAAAACTTGCCCACCACTTGAGGATATGTGTGATATAATTAATGAATCTCAAGTGAGTGAAGGATTTAAAGATATTGGCCAAGGAAAAAGGAGTGAACTTATGAGCCTATGTTGCTGTAAAAATGCTAATGTTTGTTTGGCTCATAGGGTTAATTATGTGCTTGACATATCTTGAAACTTGATAATGATTCCTTAGAGAGTGAAAGTTCCAAATCTATCCGCGGGTTAGATCATTCACTCTCTAGGCACAATGTCTTGTTTGAAGATAGTCTATTTACTCCTAATGAACCGAGTGGTGCAAGTGATGTTGACGGCATGGCTTGCCTTGGAAGCTATAGCCTATATGCTAACCCACTATGGTGTGACAATATTCCTCCTCAAGATGGAAATCTCTTCTTGAAAGATGAGAGTACTCTTAAGGGTAGGGAATGTGTAGTCATGAAAAGGAATAGTCAATCAGGTGAAGATGACCATGATTTGCTTGATTACTTGAGAAACCCGAAATGTGATTGTTCTTGTAAAAATGTTTTTATGAATGATTCATTTTATTCCCATGGTGATTTGTATCTATGTGGATATTATTCTCTTGAAATAAAAGGTGGTGCATGCTTAGAAATTCCATCTACTTCTTCTTTATGTGTTCCCTATGTTGAGCATACTAGTGGTGATGGACTTGAAGCTAGTGAGTACATGCATAAGGACACCATAGCTGAAGTTAGCTTGTGTGACACCTTTATCTACCCTCTTTGTGCTCATGATATTTCCACTAATGATCTAGAGGGTATGCCTAATTTTGAGGACGACACCTTAGGGGAAAGTGAGAGTGGCCGAAACCCATGTCCATGGCTACTTCTCCCATTCGATCCCGGTACCATCTTAGGGTATGGTAGGAGTTGTCTTAGCCCATGCTCATTATTTATTAATGTTCGTCATAGACACTTCCTTTGTGTGACATTTGTACTAAGCTTTTATGTTCAACACAAAGGATCTATGGATGTACTTCAAGTTTGTTCCACCTTGGCTTGGCATATTGATATGTGTATTTTGCTAACCCTAACCCTCATGTCATGAGGATGTGTGCTTGTTTGTCTTCTCTTGATTTTGCAAGGCATGGATTCGAGGTCGAATCCTTTTCAAGAAGGGGAGGATGATACGGGTACGACCACGAGGATGCATGTTTGTAAGATGTATTGAAACCGAGACTTGGAGTATGAAAGTGAAGTGCAAATGAGACTTAAAAAGGGTCCAAAACCGTCCATATAATGCTCTCCAAGGGTACCCACTGGAAGACTTGAGACTAAGGGGTCATTTTGGACATTTCACACCTTGTTTGTAAACTACTATATAAGGAACCTTTTAGGTCATTTGTTAGGAGACTTTGCTGAATATGAATATTGTATAACACTTAGAAACATTTCCTCTCTAAGGAGATAAGACCACAAATCTGAAACTTGTAACTAGGGAAATCAACTTGAGTGTGGAATCACTCGTGTTGGATTCAAGCTTGGAAACGTTGGATGTTTGGGAGATCGAGGTCACTCTTGTACCAACGTAAGAGATAGGTTTGTGTTGTGTGTAGTACTAAAGGTCCAAGAGTGTAACAAGTCTTGGGTTGTTAATATTATTCCCTCATTTGGTCTATCTACCTATCTTTATCTTATTGCACTTTGTAGATTCATAGTGGACAGTTTTTGTGGCTTGTTGAATCCGAATTTTGTAACCATTGTGTTCATCTTGTTCATCTTATATTGTGGCTGTTTTGGTGTTGAAAACGCACCTCTTTATCTTGTTATTGTGTTGTTGATAGCGAATCCGAGAGTGGTCTTCAAAAGGGTCCTCAAATTCTTAAGATTAGTGGACTGTTTTGGAGTTGTTTTATGTTCTATTGTCTTTCTCGTATCATTTGGTATCAGATCATGGATTGATATTGTTCCTACAAGATCAATCTTGGGCTTGCTTGATAGAAAAAAAAGTTTTATAAAACTGAAAAATTAAAAAGAAGCAAATCTGTCCATTTTGTGTTCTTGGCCAAAATAGTGTTATTGTTGTACCTTGGCTGAGATTTTTACTTGTTTTGTTGTTTCTAGTGTTAGTTTTCTTCATATCTAACACTCTAGAGTCTAAATCTAAGTTTGAGCTTACATTGTTGGTGTTGTTTTCGTGAACTTGGAATTGATCGATTTGTTGTTGAACATTGTTGTGGTGGACTGTTTTGGCCTTGTGGCCTTCATCAACATATGATATTGTTGTTCATTGGTGGCCTAAGAACCATTTTGTTGAAGTTTTAGTTTTCTTGGCCAAGTATTGAAGATAGTGTATTGTGAAAATTGGAAGTTGGCCGTGTGAAATTGTTGGTGTTTTTGGAGAATTGTTGTTGGTTGTTCTTGGTGATTGTTGATTTTGTACTTGAAGTTCTTCACAACCTTCATAGCTTGCTAAAATAAAGTGAACCTTAGATCTATAAAGGTGAAGGAAAAAAGGTGAAGCTTTGTTAGTCTTGAAAGACTTACCATCACTCATCAACTAGTCAATCACATCTCAACCACTTTCCAACAACTTTCCATGATTCAAGGACCCATGTTTTAAGGAGAAGTACAAGTAATGTCAAATTCTTGAAACTTGCAATTGAAAAGGGCTCCAAGACTTGTTTGAATTTCCCTCCTTAAACAAATTCCACCAATTCCTAAATTGTAAATTGACCAAGACTTGAAATTGGACAACAAAAATTATTAGAAACCGCAACCAATTGCGTACTGCCACGTTATTCTTGTTACTGTTCACACAATAACTTTGGCTCAAATTTCAGATTTTCTTAGTTTCTTTTTATTGTTCCATATTTTCGTTTGATTGGTCCGAACGCTGATTGACTAGCTAGTAAACTCCTACTAGATTTTATATTAGTTTGTGTCCGTTTGTTCGTCTTTACGTTTGTTGTGTACTTTTATCTTTTTGAATTCGTTGTTAGTTCTTGACTCAAGTCCTACAAGATTTCATTTGAGTTTCAAACAAAAATTCATTTCGGGACAAGAGTAGACTCTACACTCAATCACTCACGAAGTACAAGCCGGATTTCAACACTTGTGAAACCAAGTGTGAGGTAAAACCGAGAGTGAGAGTGTGGTGAGACATTTTTGATCTAACAAGTTTGTTTGTTTTCTTTATTTGTTGTGTCTTTTTGTTAGGTACAATGACTGCCCATAATTTCAATGCCACATTTGATCGTATTAATGACAATATTGAAGATATGAAATAGCACATTGAAATGATATGCCAATTGCTACCCAAACTCTACCCACAAAATCCAATTGTCAAAGCACCTTGCGTTGAGAGCTTCCCGGAGGAAGTTGCTGCCCAACTTGTGAGTAAAACTTGCCCACCACTTGAGGATATGTGTGATATAATTAATGAATCTCAAGTGAGTGAAGGATTTAAAGATATTGGCCAAGGAAAAAGGAGTGAACTTATGAGCCTATGTTGCTGTAAAAATGCTAATGTTTGTTTGGCTCATAGGGTTAATTATGTGCTTGACATATCTTGAAACTTGATAATGATTCCTTAGAGAGTGAAAGTTCCAAATCTATCCGCGGGTTAGATCATTCACTCTTTAGGCACAATGTCTTGTTTGAAGATAGTTTATTTACTCCTAATGAACATAGTGGTGCAAGTGATGGTGACGGCATGGCTTGTCTTGGAAGCTATAGCCTATATGCTAACCCACTATGGTGTGACAATATTTCTCCTCAAGATGGAAATCTCTTCTTGAAAGATGAGAGTACTCTTAAGGGTAGGGAATGTGCAGTCTTGAAAAAGAATAGTCAATCGGGTGAAGATGACCATGATTTGCTTGATTACTTGGGAAACCCAAAATGTGATTGTTCTTGTAAAAATGTTTTTATGAATGATTCCTTTTCAGCCCATGGTGATTACTATGTGGGGATTATTCTCTTGAAATAAAAGGTGGTACATGCTTAGAAATTCCATCAACTTCTTCTTTATGTGTTCCCTATGTTGAGTATACTAGTGGTGATGGACTTGAAGCTAGTGAGTACATGCATAAGGACACCATAGCTGAATTTAGCTTGTGTGATACCTTTCTCTACCCTCTTTGTGCTCATGATATTTCCACTAATGATCTACAGGGTATGCCTAATTTTGAGGATGACACCTTAGGGGAAAGTGAGAGTGGCCGAAACCCATGTCCATGGCTACTTCTCCCATTCGATCCAGGTACCATCTTAGGGTATGGTAGGAGTTGTCTTAGCCCATGCTCATTATTTATTAATGTTCGTCATAGACACTTCCTTTGTGACATTTGCACTAAGCTTTTTATGTTCAACACAAAGGATCCATGGATGTACTTCAAGTTTGTTCCACCTTAGCATGGCATATTGATATGTATATTTTGCTAATCCTAACCCTCATGTCATGAGAATGTGTGCTTGTTTGTCTTTTCTTGATTTTGCAAGGCATGGATTTGAGGTCGAATCCTTTTCAAGAAGGGGAGATGATACGGGTACGACCACGAGGATGCATATTTGTGAGATATATTAAATCCGAGACTTGGAGTGTGAAAGTGAAGTGCAAATGAGGACTTAAAAAGGGTCCAAAACCGTCCATATAATGCTCTCCAAGGGCACTCACCTGAAGAATTGAGACTAAAGAGTCATTTTGGACATTTCACACCTTATTTATAAACTACTATATAAGGAACCTTTTAGGTCATTTGTTAGGAGACTTTGCTGAATATGGATGTTGTATAACACTTAGAAACATTTCCTCTCTAAGGAGAGAAGACCATAAATTTGAAACTTGTAACTAGGGAAATCAACTTGAGTGTGGAATCACTCGTGTTGGATTCAAGCTTGGAAACGTTGGATGCTTGGGAGATCGAGGTCACTCTTGTACCAACGTAAGATATAGTTTTATGTTGTGTGTAGTATTAAAGGTCAAGAGTGTAACAAGTCTTGGGTTGTTAATATTATTCCCTCATTTGGTCAATCTACCTATCTTTATCTTATTGCATTTTGTAGATTCATAGTGGACTGTTTTTGTGGCTTGTTGAATCTGAATTTTGTAACCATTGTGTTTATCTTGTTCATCTTATATTGTGGATGTTTTGGTGTTGAAAACACACCTCTTTATCTTGTTATTGTGTTGTTGATAGCGAATCCGAGAGTGGTCTTCAAAAGGGTCCTCAAATCCTTAAGATTAGTGGACTATTTTGGAGTTGTTTTGTGTTCTCTTGTCTTTCTTGTTAGGCCCAATAATAATTATAAACTCAGCCTTAGGCCCAACCTACGGTGACACGTAGTTTTGGGGTAATAAACCGTAGTAACTTACCCGCTCGGTGCTAAATACTACTCCCTTTAGATTATCTGTACTTATCTGATGAAAATCCACTTTTAGAAATAATCTCATGGTTCACCACGAACCCAATAATCGGTAATCTCATGTAGTAGAGTGAACTTCAAAACTCAATGACCATTAGGTCAAAACATTTCTCAATAATCTCAGAATACTCAAATCATGGGTGCTTATAGCATAAGAGTTCATAAAATCTCAGTCTCAAGTAGGACTTAATAACCCATAATTCTATCTCAAGTTAAAACTCATCAAAAGCATAATAGATAGCATATAGATTCATAACTCATGTAGAAATTTGAAAATTTCAGCTATTTGTCTCAAAATCTCAACATACTCATATACTTTAATATCTCAAACATTTCAACTATTAACTTCTCAAGGATTAAAATTATGGGGTATAGACCCAACTGCAATTTGGATGTTTTGGGAGATAATGAGGCTATCAAGTTCGTTTGGAATATATCTGAGGGTTAAAAAGGAAAAGACCCAAAACCCCTTTTAAAAACAAGCTAAAAATACTGAACTGGGGGGTCTATGACGGTCGGAGCGACGGTCTGTCGCAAGTCCGACGGTCCATCAGGTTGTCCGTCACATGTTGGCCAGGAATGGGACACACTGCCTCGATGCGACGGTCGGAGCGACGATCCGTCGCAAGTCCGACGGTCCGTTGGATCGTTCATTGTACGATGGCCATGGTGAGGCCACACCACCTCAGGACGACGGTCACAGCGATGGTCCGTCGTCTTGGCCGTCGCACTTGGGCCAGAAAAGGAAGTTTCTGCCTTGGTCGTGACGGTCCGAGCGACAGTCCTTCGCAGACTTGATGGTCCGTCGTACTTGGGCGATTCCGACAACTCTCAGTAAAATAGTTATAACTTCTCACCCCGATGCCGGATTTGACTAAATTGGTATCGTTGAAAAGCTAATTCAATTCTCTACATGACCAAAAGTTAAATTTAAGAAAATTCTATATGGTTTAAACACCAATTACTTGGGAAGTCACTTCTCAATCTTTTAGGGCTGGAATTACACTTCGCTTGACACGCTCTAAGGCTCAGACTACGAGGAAACTTCGGGGGTGGGGGCTGGACGGAAAGGGGGGTTTGGGAAATAAGGGTTTTCTATTTTTATTTTTAAAATTTATTATTTTTAAATTTTGAAAAATATTTTTTAATTAAAAATAATATAGGAAAAAAATAACTATTTTTTATTTTTTTTTAATTTTAATATTATTTTTAATTATTTTAATATAAAATTGATCAAACCACTTCCACCCCAGATGTGTGACTACACTATTCTCGTTCTAGTCCGCTATTTAATGCCATATAGGCAAAGTCAATGATCGAAGGGTCTGAAATATTATTTTTAGTGAGTTCAGAAAAAGTGTCAACTTACCTTTACGAAACGCAACATAAACATGTGCTGCATAGTAAATTTAATCAGGAAGTAAGGGGCTAGATTGAAGAATATTGGGCTTGTGACTTGTGGCAAGTGCTGGCTGCTCTAGTCTTTGATAGCCGTGGTTCGGCTGCCTGCCTGACTGCCTCCCCTAGTGTTTTCGTTTGCTCTCCCCCCTCTGTCCGATTGCTCTAGTTTTCAAAACTTATTTTTACATGTTCTGGTAAGCATTTCTTGCTTTACGTGTGTATTTTGATCCATGGGTCTACATCTATTTCTTTTTGGATTTTCATTTTTCAAAGGGTTTACTCTAATATCTAGGACATTGGGCTTAACTCAAAATCAAGAAAATATCAGATTATTCAATTGATTTATGTGGACAAACACTGTATTTTTATTCAATTAGATTAGTATAACGATGTGCATCATTGCGTAATATTTTATGGTGGTTCTTGTTCTACTGTAAAAGGGTGCTCTTGAGCAAATTGACCTCTCTTTTATTATTAAATACTACCTATGAACTTTCTGTTCTTTGTTTAAGGGTTGGATGGGGTTTCTTTTGGATGTAGGGACTAGTGTTGAAGAAAAATGCATCTGCTGTTGAGACATTAGATAAATGATATTGCACAATAATACAAAAACATGATTGATATTTTCTAAGGACGAAGGCCTTCAAGTTCCAAAATTTGAATTAGTCTCAGATATAACATTTATTTAATCTATAGTTAATAATTTGCTCATTTGATCAAATTTGAATACTGAACTTTTAGTATGATAATGTCCTACATCAGTGTCCTATTGTTGTGCTTTGGCTTTTAGAATTCAATTAGTCAACATGACCCAAACCAAGCATTGCTTAGGTTGCTTAGCTGCAGTACTGTGCAATGTTTGTGCTTGCTCTTTAACCAATTTAGGACACATATTCATCAAAGTGTCCTTCCGAATAAGGTACCAAAGGAAAATCTCCAGAAAATAACAATTTTGCATCTTTGATACTCTTAGGGGTTGTTTGGTAGAGTGTATAGAATATAGTGTATTAGTAATGTTTGTATTAGTAATGCTTGTATTAGTTATGCATGTATTATTTCTTATGCATTGTTTGGTTTGATGTATAAGAAATAATACATCTTACATAATTTCTATAAAAGAAATGTTTGTTTACAGTAATACCTTTTTTGATTTTGTACACTTTTTTGCAACAAAGTTCTTTTGCCATCTCAAACATAATTAGTATTGTTGAACTAGTATATAGAGGTTTCAAGATTAATAGCAAGACCTTCGTCTTTGCGCATGAAATGTTACGCCGACGGATTAACATATAGTCAAAAGAAAAATAAAATATAAGACGTAAAATTAACAAATAGTTTCAATTTTTTTTAATCTTTTTAAAGACCCTTGAAGCAAAACAAAAATATGTTACAATTATTTAAATCAACTATTCATTGTTGTAAATTAAAATGGTGGGAAAAGAAATTGTGAAATGTTTTGAAAAGATTCACTATTGCAAATTAAAATGGGGGGAAAAGGAATGGTGAAATATTTTGAGAGGGAAATTGAGGGGTATTAAGGTCATTTAATAAGTTAATGCATGTGTTTAAAGTCTTTGTATTACAATACATAGGAAATGAAGTGTATTACTAATACACACTTCAATACACAATAGTGTATAACATGCTTGCATTAGTTATACATAGGCCAAAAGATGTACCAAACAAGGTACTAGTAATACACATTAACTAATGCATACATTATATTTTCCAATACACTCTACCAAACGACCCCTTAATGCATATATACTCAAGTACTAAAAGCGGTGACCACCACAATTGATTAAATGATCTCATTGGAGTATTGCTTTTTGTTAACTAGATGGATTTTAAACGTAAAATGCGGATTTTTGATAAAATCTTAAATTGGTGAAGTGGGTCAAAAGTGAAAGAATATGCAGTTCCCTTCCGTCAATTTTACTTTTTTTTTTTGGGTAGTCAAAGAGGAGCTCATTGAATCTTTGGTTGTATAAGGAAACGAGGTTTAGTTTGGTGGAACAAATGGAGTATATGGCATCCAATTTCAAGTGGGGAAATTGTATCAATTTTTTTTAACAGAAATATTGCAGGAATATATTTACAATAAGATTGCAGCAACCTTTATAGTCAGTGAAGTAATCAAAAGTGAAAATAGCAAAAAAGAGCCAAATGTGTTAGGGCGTTAAGCTCCAGGGAGTGGAGAATAAGTGTGAGTATCAATGAATAAAAACATTAATATAGAGAAAAATGAAATCAAGCAGATAATATGAAGTAAAATTCATGTCGGTCAAGTTTAAGAACCATCTCAAAATTTTGTTTTAGATGAAAATATGTTGTTTTATTGTCTGTACTCGTTTTTTGAAATATTAGTTTTTTTTATTCCAAATCATTTTAAAAACCACTTGCAATGACAACTAACAATTAATGTGTTATTACTAATTATATTTATTACCTAGTAGCCCTTTTAGAGATAGAGCCCATTCGTTTTTTAACTTGGTAGCTTTGTATTCTTCAGCATTTAAGGATATGCTGGCAACCTTTAAATTGAAAGAGAAAAACCGAAAGAAATACTTAAAAGGATCCTAGGAAATCTAGAAATTGATCAGAATCCTCTAAACCTATACGTTTACACCAAGAGAATAGAGATACAATGCAATTCCAGTTAACCTTGTGAATGGAATTGGATATATCTTCAAAGTTTCTACTGTTTCTTTCCTTCCACACTGTCCACCAGTTGCAGTGTGTGATTAGATTCCACCAGATCTTTTTTGTCTTGCTCCCTCCTCTTCTAATCCAACAACTTAGTAAATCTGCAGTGTTTTCTTGCATAGTCCATTCCACACTTGAGATGTTGAGAAACATGGGCCAAATTTGGAATGTGAAGGGGCAGTGTAAGAATAGGTGATTGTTAATCTCTCCTATCCTCCCACATAAAGTGCACTAAGGGATTATGATCTTCCCTTTCTTCTCAAAACTTGATGTGTCTGACAAGCTTTCCTAACAACCAGCCAAGTAAAAGACTTGGCTTTTATTGGTGCTGAGTTCTTCCAAACCCTTATCCATAACTTCTGATTGTTGTTACCTTGTACATTAACCTCCTTCCTATAAGCCCTGCCAACTGAGAATATCTTATCCCTATTGTGAGCCCACTTTACTACATCAGGGGTATTATGGTGCCTGCAAAACTCCCCACTTCCTCCAATAATCTGGCTACTATCTCTATTTCCCAGTCGTTAAGCAACCTTCTGAAAGAAAGGTCCCATCCTTGCTCTGTGCAATAGTAATTGATCTTTGCATCAGGGTCTGTACATAAGCTGAATAAGTCTGGAAACAAGTCCTTCAAAGGCTCTGTTTAAGCCAAACGTCCCACTAAAACCTAGTTCTCCTACCTTCTTCCACCTTAATGTACAAATCTGTTTCAAGCTTAGGCCACATGTTTCTGATTGTTCTCTACACCCTCACACGGTACATATCAATACTAGCATTGCTGCATCAAAAACCACCCTCTCCATATTTGCATTTAATCAAGTCTTTCCTCAAAGATTGCCTCTCCTCATTGTATCTCCACAACCATTTCATCAACAGGTTGTTTTGCTTCCTCAGGTCTCTGATGCCCATCCCCCCTCTCCTTTTGCTATGTAGAACTGTCTCCCACTTCACCAGATTATATCATTTGATTTCCTTGTATCCATGCCATAGAAAATCTCTCCTAAGCTTGTCCTATTCTTTACCACTGTGGTCGGTAAAGGAGAAAGAGATATAACATAAGTAGGAAGAGAATCTAAGACAGAGTTGATAAGGATATTGTCTTCCACCAAGAGAAATGTACTGTGCCCATTAGTAATGAGGCACAATCTTTGCACCTATACTAGACCACTACTTAAGGGAATCAAAGCGCACAACATGACTTTAATTGAGCTTTAGAGCTTAAACACATCTTAAATGAACCCTTAACAACTTTAGTTGTTAGTTCCTTATTAGTGTACAATCGATATCGTGCTTTCCACATAATAACGTTTCTCTTTTATATCATTAAATCTCCCTTTGCTATAAAAAGTTCATCATTATTAAATCGAAATAGTTTTTGACATCCAAAGTAGATATTGCAGTATTTGCTTTTTTCTTTTTATTATTAGGATAGGAACTGCCATTATGTTTCTTTTCTTCCATAGAAAAAAAACTAGACTCACACTTGTGGTCGTTCATTTTTTGATTTTAGGAAGTTAGCCTCAGGTGACCTTGCAAAATGTTCTACTGCACAGTACAAATTGATATATCAACGAATTCTTATGCCCAAGTTATTCCTTCGTTTAATTCAGTTCCCCCATCCTACTTTGTGGACCTGATTGGACTACCCGGAAAATTGACCTTATTTATTTTAAATTCTAATAAGATTACCTTCCCCAAAATTTAACATGTAATGAAAAGATACCTTAAGATATACCTTCCCCAAAACTTTAACATGGAATGACAAGATACCGTATGTTTTAAGTTCAATATGATTTTAAAGGATAACCAATAATTTCTCTTTGATTTTATGTTTCAAGTAGAAGATGTTGCTGAAACTCATTCAAACCAGTGATGTTGGATTCATAACATCATTAATTCCTTGTATTTCCCTTCCATTTGATTAGCTTATGTATTTCCTGCCTAAAGGAAATTGATTTTAATTGAGAGAACTGAGCACACAATGCTTTAACATGACTAGATCAAGGAAAATCTTGGTGAAGATGACAGTATATTGTAAAGAAAGAAGGTTAATAATGAAAGATAGGTTTCTGATTGAGTTCGAGTGACTGAACGATAGTTTTAAAAACTTCCTTTAGTGTATCTGACTAGAACTGGAATTTCGCCACATTTTTAAAGCCGAAGTATCCATTATTATCTCTAGTTGAGGAATAAGCACGAGGAGAGTTCTGTTGCCTTTACAATCACGACTGCCAATTGTGAAGAAAGGTAATTCAACTGAATTGCTGCATGCATTAGGAATGAGATATGCCCGCACACTTGTTCATGTTTGGCTATGTTGTATGGAGCGGAGTGTTGGCCAGGTAAGACTTCCCATATCCAAAAGTTGAAGGTGGCAGAAATGAGGATGTTGCGTTGGATGTGTGGTCTGGAGAAGGTGGGAGTGGTATCGGTGGAGGAAAAAATGCGGGAAGTGAGGTTGAGATGGTTTGGTCATGTGATGAGGAGGGGCATGGATGCCCCAGTTCGTAGGTGTGAGAGACTAGCGTTAGATAGTTTCAAGCGGGGTAGGGGTAGACTGAAGAAATACTGGAGAGAAATGATTAAACGTGACATGGAGCAGTTACATCTCACTGAGGACATGACCCTGGATAGGAAGGTTTGGAGGAAAAATACTAGGATAGAGGGATAAGGTGGGGGGGATGAATCATAGTCCGTAGTTAGGAGGGTTTTGGTTTCTTTTGTTTGGTAATGTACATTATTTTTGTGGATATTGTATTTATGTTAGTTTTATCATGTTTTATGAGTTTTATAATGTTTTATGCTTTGAATATTTTTGTATATTGTCCTGTGTCTTGAGCCGGGGGTCTATCCGAAACAGCCTCTCTACTTCTTTAGAAGTATTGGTATGGACTGCGTACATTCTACTCTCCCCAGACCCTACTAGGTGGGAATATACTGGGTTTGTTGTTGTTGAAATTTTCTGAAGTTTTGCTTACTTTCGTATATCTTGTGACACAGGACTTTCGATATCTTATGAGGACACTGGATATGAGTTAAACTGGCTTGTTGCTAGAGCATTTTGATACCGTACATAGTCAATGGCTCGTAAAGGAAACAGACAGAAGTGCAGAAATGGAGTTTCAGATTCTGGATCTGGATTGCTAAATGAGAATGAGAACAGTAATCTGACTGAGGCAGAGGAAAAAAATGCTGAAGAGCCTTTTAATGGTAATCTTTCTGGCATATCTTTAACAGAGAGCTTAAACAATCCACATGAAAGTGAAGGCAAAAAGAAAAGCAAGCACAAATCTAGAAGATCACTTAAAAAGGACAAGGAAGGTACTGTCTCCTTGTTGATTGCAGAGGAAACAAGGCCTGAAAGCAGCGACGCAGGAACTTTCCAAAGTCATAAAAGTAGAGGGGTGGATCCCGAGTCAAGAGACGGAGTTGAGACATCTCCACATACTAGTAACCACTCAGATAGTTCAGACGGATGTTTTGGTCACTTGGGAACAGGATTGGATGGAGATAATACATTAGAAAATTTTGAAGTGTCTATTATGGTTGTTTTTAGCAACTTGATGACGTTGGCTCTGTCTGTCTCAAAGATATCAATTCAGTGGTTAGTGAGGTGGAAGCCTTTGCTTGACCCTTTAAAGAGCAATTTATTAGTTGCAACTGGGTATGTTCTAGAAAAGGTTCAGCAAGCATACCCTACAGTGGCTGGCTTATGCATTTTGGAAATATAATGCTTTTATTATCAATGGTTTGGTTGAATTATGCTCTTAGAGGAATTGAGTCCTTTCTATGTATGGGGATGACATCAATTCTCTCAGTTATCTGGTGTGGTGTTCTTTCTTTGGTTGCAGCCGCTAAATTCAAGTTTCTATTGGTTTTGGTAAGAGTCTAGCTTCTTTTCTTATATGGAAAGCACCATTGTCTACCCCTGAAATGATAAAAGGTGTTTGTGAGCATGAGTTCTCAGCTTTGGGTTGACTAATGAATGATTTCCTGCCGAACTAGAAATAGTTTTGAGGAGCTCTGGATTTTACTTTTTTCGAAGTCACTGAATTAAGCGATTTAAATTGTATACTTTTGACTTTGGCCATTTCATGCTTTAGGATTCTAGTAGTTGTCTTTTAATGATTTTGATTCTGTATACTTTTCCATGTCTTTCAGTTGTTGCTAGAATCACTAAAAATGGTCACAACAGTTTTTAAGTGAAATATTTCTTTTCATTCTGGGGACAAACCAACTTCTTCAGCAGTTTCGAAGACTGTAACTTTGATCAATTAGTAGATTGATTCTGTGGAGTTCCTGTGGTCACTGTCTTTGTGTTGTCTTTCTAATTCTTGATTAAATTCCTTTCCTTAAATATTAACTCATATGAAACATTTCAATATCTTGCTGTAATGAATTGCTATTAACATTCAGGCAGCAGTTGCTGTAATTGGACTTCTTACTGGGTTCAGCATCGCAGTTCTAGGAGTTTCTGCAGTGAGTATCAGTTACTTGTGGTTCTATGGAAGATTTTGGGCTGCAGTACTTCTGGTCTTGAGTGGAGGTGATTGTTTTCAAGTTTAGTTCTTAGCATTTGTTTTGTACTTTTTTTTCACGTGGATTCCAGTTTTATCCACTAAGTGCTATTTTCTGTAAATGTAGGAGCTCTTTACAGGTTGAACCATGAACGACTTGCAGTATTTGTCATAACTTTGTATTCTGTATATTGCGCATGGAGATATGTTGGATGAATTGGTTTAATCTTTGCTTTGAATTTATCATTTATTTCGAGTGATATTCTCATATTCTTCTTAAGAAACAATATAAATAAGCAAAGTAGGGCCGACAGCTTTCCTGATCAAACAGCTGGAGTACAAGGTGCACCTAGCTTCTATTCTAGCGGATCAGTGCCTCCATCTACTGATGATGGGTATGTTTATCCGGTTGATCGTGGCACTGGCATACCTTCAACTAGTGGATCTGATGCTGAGATGACTTCCGAAGATGAAGTTCTCAGATTGTTAAACAGTACAGATCACTATTCAGCACTTGGCCTAATGCAATTTCAGAGTATAGATGCTTCAGTTCTCAAGAGAGAATATGGGAAAAAGGTTATTCTTTATACCCTCCTGAAATTTTTGCTCTAAATATGTTTGTCTCTCATGTTTCTGGACATCATGCTTTTCAAAGTCTGATAATGCTAGATCTATCAGAAATGCCCTGTTATCGAAGTGAAATTACCAATCAGTTTAATTATATCTCCTATTAGGCAATGCTGGTCCATCCTGATAAAAACATGGGCAATGAAAAGGCTGCTGAAGCTTTTAAGAAACTTCAAAATGCCTATGAGGTACATTTCTTGTCTTGTGGTTTGAGTTCTCTATCTGGTATTCATCCTTCACTTGATAAGAATTGGATTGTTTCAGGTCTTACTTGATACTTTAAAAAGAAAAGCATATGATGATGAGTTGAGGAGGGAAGAGCTGCTGAATTATCTTTGTCGGTTCCAAAGTCCTTCTCAAAAGGTTTGAATTAATATAATTGAGTCATTTAATTAGTTCATCAGAAGTCGTATTTTTGACATTTTTATGTATAAGCCACAGATATACAGTGAAATCAGCAAAGAGTCTTTTTTTTTGTTTCAATTTTTTGTTATTTCCTTTGCGTCGAAGTAACTTCCTTTTATACAAGAGATGCAAACTTTAAATGATATCTAACTGAGATAAGAGAATGGTCAAGTCCTTGATATATCTCATGTTTTGTAAAAGATCTAAGGCTTCAGTCCTCCGTTTTCTTTCGAAAAAGAAGGCTTAGTATCACATTTTCTGAAGAAACCATCCGGAGAAAAGTATCTTAACAGGAACAGCTTGAATTAAAATGGGTTTTCATATGCAGTCTTAAAGTGTTAACTCTTTTGCCTCTTTGTCAGTTGACTCGAATATATATGAATGACCTCCAGTAGATGGTTAGTCAGGTAGGAGTGTTGTCATGCACTAGCCATAGTATGGCAGCTTAGGTTTAGCCGTAGATATTTCGCTCTGTTGTCTATTGTGTTTTGATTTCGCACTATTGTGGTTAATTATTGTTTTTGTGGTAGATTTTGCACCGTTCCCTTGTTAGTTGCCATATTTTCTTCACTGTTTTCCTCTTCTTTGAACCTGGATTTGCTACACTTGAGCCGAAGGTCTTTCGGAAACAACCTCGCTACCTCCCCGAGGTAGTGATAAGGTCTGCATACACTTTATGGGATTTTACTGGGTATGTTGTTGTTGAGCTCCAGTAGGTTCATCATATAAATAATGGCATCCATCAGTAAATGTGTTGCTTTCAGAGCAGTTTTATGTCAATTTTCTATTGTTGGTCCCAGGTTGTATTTTAGGAAGGATCATCCTGTATCAGGAAATATTTTTGGAAAGTGCGCTCCTGATAGTGTGATTGTAATGTTTGATATACTTTGACTTAACCCTTGGTAACAATTTCAGGGTAGAGGCTATGGATTCTTCACCTCTGGCTTCACACAGAGAGAAGCTGCGGGTGAGGATTCTCTTGGAGAGACGTTCGACGAATTACTTGCAAAAAGTGTGGAAACTTTCATGTCTGGGTTGTCACTAAGAAAAGAAAGTCCAAAGCAAGATGGTGCCAGGTTTTCCCTCCAATCACAGTATATGCATGTTATAAATTCTTGAATTCTGTGCAGTTTAAACATACATAGGTTGTCTTCCTCCCCGTGTTATCGAAAGCAAAAAAGCACAAAGAAGCTTTAATGTCCGTTGGGTCTTTAAGTGCAAAGCACAAAGAAAGCGTGGGCTTTAATGCAAACAGGCGTAAAGGGAGACAAAACAGAATTTTATACATGTTTAGTCCAAGGTTAATAGTTATAAGAATGAATGATAAATATATGAACAAAATTGAAAATATAAATCACGATAAAGTGAAATATCAATTTTGTAGTATCGCCTCCTTAGAAGAAGCTCATTAAAAGGGAAAGTATGCCTTAGAACCTTGATGATGACACTAAAGCGCTCAACACATTTGAGCCTCAGCCCTGGGCTTAAGGTGCATTTTAAACGCACCTTTGACAACACTGCTTTCTCCTCTCTAGCATTGGTTCTTGTAAGGATATTTATCTTCTTCCGTTCACAGGAATGCAAAGATTATCATCCAGTAAAAGATGGAGATGGATGGGTTGAACAGCCTTCACATCCATTCTTTTTCGGAATGCTACTGAAGGTATCAACTGATTTGATCAAAAAGGAATAAAGCAAAAGCTTTTTAGGAGACTATCTTTGATGATGAATCTCTTCTTTAAATATTTTGTTTTCTCCTTAGTTTGACCTCTCTCTCATCCTTGTGTATATGTTACACTACTGACCACCAATCAGTGCAGGTAGATAATCCTGTTGCCTATGTTTGTGCTGATAGCAGGATCTATAACGCAACTGAATGGTATATCTGTCAGGTAAAGTTTTTCTTCTCAGCATCTGATAAAAGTTTTCTATGTTTCTGGAACGTGGAATGGAATTGGTCTGAGAATTGAGAGGAACTTGTTCGTAGCACTATAAAGGTTAAAAGTGCATTACTGTAGTTTTTTTCTTTTTCTTTTTTTAAACAACCGTGGTGTCCGGGCCAATTTGCGCACACTTCAACTAATTCCATGGGATACCTTCCACCTTCCACCAACAATAGGTACGAGGTTACGAGGTTACTCTGTCCACCAAGGCCTGAACAAATGGAAAGAAATCACCTAGTGTTTTGTCTCTATTGGAATTTGAACCTGAGACCACATGGTGCTCAACCCACTTTATTGACCACTTGGCCACACCCTTGGGTGCCATTATTGTAGTTATTATTGAATTCTTTTTGCTTTTTATTATTATGGAAAGGTATGGACTTCGCTAGCTTTCCGCAAATCACATAGGAGAACAGAAGTTGATTGAGTGGTTGGGGCGCACATATCCCAATTGTATTATCCTTTCTCTTTATCTCTGGGATGGGGGGGGGGGGGGGGGGGGGGGGGGTGTGTGTGTGTGAGAGAGAGAGAGTGAGACAGAGATGTGATTCTAATGCCATCAATAGTTACTTATTAAGCTTATCTTCCATGGGTATTATAGGTGTTCTTTTTTCCATTTTTAGGAAAAGTTCAGCTCCCTTGAATGAGGATTTTTCTGAGTCGCCAAAAAATGCTCATATATGTTATACATGAATAATTAGCACTGTAAATCATAATTGGGTCATATCCAAAAATATGGACCCCCTGTTTTCCTCTATATTTCCACTACTGACTTAGAGAAATCATTGTTAGGTTTGTTAATTAACGTGTCCCTTACTCTGTAGTTTCAAAATGGAAGGGTGCCTCCTAGATCTTTTAAGGTTAGTTAATCATCCAAATGGCCTAATTTAACTGAGGGATGTGCCTCCGTATCTAGATTGTGTGCTTGAAAAATTGAACATTATGCTGGGTGTGCAGGGAATGAGATGTCCCATCAACAGTCACAAACCCAGCTTTCATGTAAATACTAGTGTAACCTTGAAGAACAGCTATGGGAAGAGAAGTAGCTCAGGCCAAAAAGGTCGGATGCCAATGCCAAATATGGAAGAGAACATGACCGAGGAGGAATTTGTCGAGTGGCTACAGAATGCCGTACAAGCCGGTATGTTTGATGATTTTGATGGAAGCATGCCACAGAGCCCATTTGCACCAGCTAGAAGCACCTCCAAGAGTACTACTAGCAACGGTAGTGGAAGTGGAAACAAGAGAAAGAAAAAGGGGAAGAAACAATGGTGACTATGAAGCTCACTGTGATGCTACCTTGTTAAGTTCATGAACTGAGATGAGATGGCCAAAGGAGAGCCAATTAGCTGATTCTAGCCTGGAGTTGACTTGACCCCATGATTTCTATCAGACGAAGAATCGGACACATGTTCCAGGTCAGTTAGAGAATGATTGCCCGAAAGTTGGCAAATAAATTGTAGTCTCACTTTTTGGGTAAATGTCCTATCTCGATCTTTAAATACTGAGCTGGGAAATGAGAGCACGAGAGAGATGCCTCTTGAAAATGTAATAGGGTTACTCCAACCACAAGAGCTATGGTGTCAACTCTAGCTAAAATTGGTCTGATCGTTTATTTCTTTGCCTCAGTTTGAAATATCCAGCACAGCTTACATGTTTTTGTACTAGTTTTTGGAGGATTCCTTATGGCATAGCAGGTACTACAGAACATCTCTGACAAATTGTGTAAATGCCATCGAAGGAGAACTTACAAAAAAAATTCCTGGATATTTGCATCCCATCTACAATCTTGACACCTCAAAACTCAACAGCGGAATTTCAGGCCAGCAGGATACTTGAAATATTTTATAGTAAATCACTTTAAACTTGCAGTTAGTTTTGGTCCAATTTTGTTGGTGTTTCTTTTAAGCTCTAATTCACTACTTTTTTCATTCGGCACAAAGTTAGAAATTAGCAATCGCTGATGTCCAGTCACGCTCCCATGGCTCCAATTTGTCGTTCAGAATAAAACGTTTTAAACATTTTTTCAAGCAGTTTGATTCTAACTTGTGTATGACATCTATCCTCGTTTAGTGTTAGATTTTTTTCAGCGGTGAACACTTTGAACTATGATAAAATGGTTATCCAGGTTCTAGGTGCAAAATTCAATGTAGCATCACAACTGAGCTTTTCAGTTTTCACGATTATCTAAATCACTCGAGAGAATCTAATTTGTCGCGACTCTTCAAATGATCATAAAAGTTCATTGAGTTACGCGCTAACACGAATTTATGCTTAACCACACCGTTCTAATTATATTCTTAGGTTTAATTTAACAAGCAAACCTTGTCTTCAAAGTTATACTTTAGTGCCTATGTGGTGACTAAATGAATAAACTTGTACACAAATATCAACTGATGTCTAGTCAAATTTATTTGAGGCCTCATGTATTTTCATTACGATTAGGACATCTGAATTTGAATGCATATCTGATCGATTAACATATTGTTGAAGTGTCTGGTTGGGATTCAATATGGTCTTAATTCAGTCCCCTTGGGTTGGAAAGATATTCTTTTAAGATCCTCTCTATTGTTGTTGTGTATAGGTAACCTCAAGGTGTCGTCCCTACGTCTACTCTCTTTTTCTTTTGATATAATGCCTCATCAATAGATTTTTCCTCTCCTCTCTTTTATTTACACAACGTGTAATGACCTTCCAAGCCATTTCGGCATTTTCACTCATTTTGCTGTTTAGAGCTTTCCGTTAGCGTCCCAGTCATTTATAACTTGCTGGAGCTGACAGTTCAGGATAATTCATTTGTTTTATAGAGCCAATTTTTTATTTTAAAGTCTTCGATTCTGACAGTTTCAACAACTCCAAAACGTCGATTTTAGGCTAGGTGGACCCTTGGTCCGAGTTCTAAGGCTTCCGACTCATTTTGGTCTATTGGTCGAAAGTTAAAAAAATGACACGTGGGTGTGGAGCCTACTTTTCATTGAAATAACCTTGAATGGAAATCTCGACTGCACCATTGAGTTCAGAACGTCAAATTTCATAGGGTAACATAATTTGTTTGCACCAATTGATGCATTCGCTTAAGTACCTATTGGGTTGCTAAAGCGGCGAGTTGGTCGCTTAAGCGGCTTGACTTTCTTAGCAGGTATTGCTTAAGCGATGTTGTTAACGCTTAAGCGATGACCGCTTAAGTGGCCAAAGGTTGCTTAAGCGACATGCACAGATTTAGCCACTGTTGCTTAAATGACACTTGACCGCTTAAGAGACTCAATGTCCGCTTATGTCAAGACTCGATTTATGAGTCATTATGACACCTACTTTATCCGGCCAGTAGGTAAGTTAAACCATAGCCCGGAGCTAGATGCAATAGGCTAACTTGGTGAAAAATGGCCTAAAAGTCAAAAATTAACAAGTGAAGACTTAAATAGCAATAATACAATCATAAAAGTCTAACAGATAGATAGAAAATCAACAACCATCTTAAGACTCAATAATCTCGGTGCAAGAGCTACTGCAAATGAACTATGAGTACTGAATAGTCAAATACAACTCGTCTCGAAGATGAAAGACTAGACATAGATAAATAGAAGGAAAAAGGAAAACTCCAACTCCAAGAGCTCACCTAATTTCCACAATCAACCCTGCACTAATATCAAATCAGTGACAACAACTAGTACTCGGATCTGCACCCAAAAGGTATAAAAGTGTAGTATAAGTATCAAAACCATGGGTACTCAGTAGACATCATCGGTCAACTGAGCTAAATCATGATATAAATATGATAAGATACAATATAAAATAAGCTAAGTTAGAGTAAAAGGGGCAAACCTGGAAATAAGCTCCAATACCATCGAACATAAATACTACATATGAAATAGTAACATAAAAATCACACCACTATAACTACAAGATTGGCCCCCAAAAGCCAATAAGTGTGGAAAAGTAAATAACCCAACGTAGGCCTGGAGGGTACAATCAAGGAAACTAAGTAACTAAATAGCCTTAAATAACCAAATTATCATGCAATGACCAAGAATCCATCCGAATCGTATCATCCCATACATAGTTCCCAATGCCAAACTTTAATCGAAACTCAGTAGTTTCATCATTCTTATCATTATTTGCTGGGCCTAAATCGAAACTCCTAGTATCAAGATCATTATCAACTGTCGGACTCAAACTGGAACTCATATTTATAAACCGTATCAATGAACCATATCAACAAGCCATACTGATAAACTAACCCAATAGACTATACCATTATCGCATCTATTAAGTTATGTCAATAACCATGCCTGATATAAGCCAAAGGGGCCTTAAAGCTTTTAATTACATCATTCGAGGCCAATACAAAGAGGTCCAAGCTATGGTCAAGCAAAGAGCTCGAGGATGTACTTGGTGGACCCCTTTTAAGCTCCTAAACCCACAATTCCATGTGTGGATAATTGCTTGGAGCTTGGAGTATGCTTTGAAGAGCCTATGTGAGTTATTTCCAAAATAACCACTTTGGGCTATTTTTGTAATAGGTTATTTTATGCAAAGACAAACACTATAAATAGATGCCTTAGTCATTTCATTAACAACTTTTGACGATTTATGAATGAATGCTTTTATGAGTGAATGACAAGCTTAGACTAGCTTGTGTTGATACTTTGATTCGAAACATGGGTTGCTCGGGAATCCGATTTTCTTGAGGTTCATGTAAGAGTTAGGTGCGTTTGGTAATCATTAAGGGAGGATTTAGGGTTCGATATACCCTCTATTTGCCCTTTCGTTATCATTTTGTGTCTATCTTTCTATCTCATTACCTTATTTGTTATCTCGTGTTTCCCCTCATTTTTTTGTGTTTTTGGTTTTTGTATCTTGTCTCGTATCAATGCCCATAGGCCATGTCAATAGTCATAATTATAAGTTATTACAATAATTGTATCTATAAGTCACAAGTCATGTCTATAAGACATTAATCACATCTATAAGCCATATCATATCAATAAACCACATCATATCTATAAGTCATTAATCATATCTATGAGCCATATCATACCCATGAGCCATTAATCATATATATATCACCAAGCATGTCGATTGGCTATATCATTAATCTTATCCGGAAGTTATATAATAATCAATATAGATAAGCCAGACTATTAGTCATGTCTATAAATCATCTCATTTATCATATCCTGAAGTCATGTCAATAATCATATATAGATAATCCATATCATTAGTCATGTCTATAAATTATCTCATTTATCATGCTCGGAAGCCATGTCAATAATCATATATATAAGCCATAACATTGGTCATATCTATAAATCATACCGTTAACATTAGTCATGTATATAAGCAGTATCATTAGCAATACCCGTAATTAGCATCAATCCTTTAATATCCAACTAACATACTCAATAAATATAGTCAATCTCCTCAAGTTCCAAAAAAAATATTTATAAAGGTATATTACATGTAAATACGTCTACAAGCTAACACAAGTCTTGGTCTAGAGTTGGTCGGAGGGGCCCACTTTTAATTCTCGAAATCCATGTTAGACAACTTCTACCCCGGACTAGGATAAGGTATATCATTTCATTTCTAGATGTTGAATAAGCCATAAATTATCCTAACACAGTTGTTCTCCCGAATCACGAACAACTAAGTTAAACCTTAGCAACTAAGGCAATTTCTGCTAAATTAAGCAAATAAGACCATATCTACCCTAACATGAGCGACTAAGTCAATTTCACCTAACTTAAGCAACTAAGACATTTCAATTCTAAACATGAGTCACGAAGCCAAATTCACCAACGACATGAGTAACTAAGCTAATTACTCCTAATTTACGGTCTCAAGAAAGCTTAAACGGTTCAACTAATTAAAATATTCTCATTCATAATTCAACACCTAAATTCCACCCCATATTAGCATAATATCATAATCATAATACGAGATAGCTCAATCTATGAAGAAGGTAAACCTAGCCTACCTGGAGGCCGAAGAAAAGCCTGAAAAATCTACTAATTCACCAAATTTTCTTATGCAAAGCTTTAATAAGGTGCCAAGCTATCAAAATCACAATCTACTCGACAAAACAAGAACAATGATATCAATATTGCACTATTGTGCCTCAAAACCAAAATTATGTAAAAATTTTATGTGGGGCCCATTTATGAAATTGCACTTTCAAAACCAATAGAACGTCCCTTTATGCTCAAGGAATATTTATCATAAAAATGGGTAATTTATGAGCTATAATGGTGATATATTCAAACCACAAAGATTCTAGAGATTTTAGACAAGAATGGACAATTAAATCAGAAAATAATGGAAGCTTACCACAAATTCGATGAAGAATTGCATAAATAAACTTCATCCAAACTTCAAAATCACCTACATATGTTTCTCCCAAGTGGGAAATTTATATCCTTCCCACATACGCAGATGCAGCTAAAGTGGACATTGGGCCGCTTTAGTAGTCACCACTAAAGATCTTAGGTGCCGCTAAAGCGGTACTCATCCTCACGAGCCAGGCCGCTAAAGAGGACACTGGGCCACTAAAGCGGTAACTGTTGGCTGAGATAGGGCCGCTAAAGAGACCTCCGCTAATGCCCCCAAAGGGCTGCTTTAGTAGTCATACCAGATAACAACAAAATTTTTTTGAGTCTTCGCCAACCCCCATGATTCATCTGAAATCTCGTATGCACAAACAAACTATGCTATCCTATCAAATTCAATGTTTCAAACTCAATGGCATAGTTGAAATTCTCATTCGAGGTCATTTTGATGAAAAGTTGGTCCCACACCCACTTGTCATTTTTCTTAACTTCTGGCCAATAACCTAAAATAAGTTTGGGAGTCTCGAGACCCGAACCAAGGATCCACCCAACCTAAAATCGATGTTCCAAAACTTTTAGAACTATCAGAATTGTCATACAATGTTTTTTAGTTGAAGGTTTTGCTTTGTAGCCAATTTGAATTAACGAAGGCTTCAAAATAGGAAATTGGCTCCAAAAACCAAACGAACTGCCCGATAGCCAAACTGTCAGTTTCAACAAGTCATAAATGACTTGGCGAAGCTATAGGAAAGCTTAAATGGTGAAACTATGCAAAAACACAAAAAATGACCTGAAGGGTATTATAGCTTAAGCGATACTTGGACACTTGGGGACCCTATAAATTCCCCATTTAGCCTGTTTTCTCTTATTTTTCACCCATTTACAATAGTGTAGAATCCTAAAATTGTGAAACTTGGGAGAAATATTAGTGGGTGATTTTGGACTGTTCCTAAGCTCGAGTAATACGTTTCTTCTCCGAATTCTTGGTAATCTTCTATCAATTTCAAGATTAAATCCTTTATCATTTTCCAAAATTCCTAGAATATTAATGGGTTGAATGTAGCACCATTTAAGATCAGAATTCACCCATTCTTTGGGTAAATATTCTTTGAGCATAGAGGGACGTGTTGTCAATTTTAAAAGTGCGATTCGACAAACAGACCCTACATGGGATTTTTACATACTTTTAGACTCGAGGCACAATAGTGAAATATAGGTATCATTGTTCTTGTTTTGATAGTAGATTATGATTTTGATAGCGTGGCACCTTGCGAAAGCTTCTACGAAGGAAAAATTGATGATTTAGCAGATTTCTTCGGGCCTTTCTTCGGCATCTAAATAGGCTAGGTTTATCTTCCTCATAGATTGAGCTAATTCATGGTATATTTATGATGTTATGCTAGATATGGGATGGGAAATTAGACCTTGGATATATAGTTGGTATAATTAGCATTATTTGGACTATTTAGAGTATTTTGGAACCATAAATAAGGTGTAATTGAATTAATGAGTCTTGTTTTGATAGAATTACTATGTTAGGGTTAATAGTGTCTTATTTATCATCTAGAAGTAAATTCAGATACCTTATCCTAGTCCGGAGTAGAATTTGCCTTAGTATAAATTTTTGTGGATTAGAAGTGGGCCCCTCCAACCCACCTTAGGCCAAGACACTTGTTAGTTTCTTGTAGTCTTAAAGGGGTGTAATATATCCTTAAAGTTGCGTATTTTAGAGTTTGTATAAATGAGATCCTTGATACTTATTCTAGTTTGGTACTTGGGAGTTGATACTAGTTGTAGTTCTAGTTCAGTGATTTATGATCTTGAGATCGGTTCGACTCTGGCATTATTGATGGCATGAGTTTTGGTTCAAGTTCGACATTTGATTATATATGTTTTGATTCAAGTCCGTCATTTGATTATCTGAGTTTCGGTTCAAGTCCGACTTCTGACTATATGTGTTCTGGTTCAAGTCCAGCATTGATGGATTATTTATGAAGGTTATAGAGTTGGTTATAATTTGAGGTTGACAAGAAAGTGGATGTTGGGAAAAGAAGTGATTCACTTGAACTCCATAGCTTTACCCTTTGGGTTAACGGGTTGATGCCTTAACAGGATCAACCATCATGAGAGTGTTATTTAATAATTCATGAATATTTAAGTTCGAGAGAAGTAAAGGGTGAAATACTCATTAGGTTGAGAAACACATGGGTAATCCTTAGAATTCAATAATTCTTGCAATTGGATACATAAGTTAGAATTCAAACACAAACTCACAACCCTAATTGTTTGAAAACCTTGGTGAGCATAACTCTAGTTAATTCATTCTTATCAAAATTACATCTACATTTACTCTCAGTAGCTGGACTTTTGTGTAACACAAATAAAAAAGAACATCATTAACATTTCCAAACCCCTTTATTTCAGAACCTTAGATCAACAGTCTGATAACAATCACAATACTTAGTGAACACTTTATTCCCTGTGGGATTCGACACCCAACCCAGTTGGATTCTATATTTGACAGTGATCGCTTACGCTCTTATAAGAGAGGTGCAATTTGGGCGTATCAACACAAAGGTAGACTATCAAAGTTGGATTAGAGTAAAAATGAATGGTATCAATTATATTCAGGAAGAAAATTCACATCCTAAGGGCTTCAAGCTCTTGAGAAATGCAAAGAGAAATTCTCTACCTGGATGGACTAAAAGGAATCTGATTACTCCATTGTCTTCCTAATGGGAACTCAAACTCAAGTGGGTCCCCAAATCTAACAAGTGATCATGGGTCCTGGTTTGAGAAAGAGGATTGGAGTTCAGAATGTTCTCAAAAGGTAATGCTCATAACTTAAGTTTGAAAGGTCTAAAGTCAATCTCTCTCTCAAGACACTTCTAGTAGAGATATCATATTTTTAAATAATCAATTTCAAAGGACCTGGTCCCTAAAAATGGATGAGTATAACATCAAAAGGGGTGTGCAGAGGTTGAAACATGATTTGAGCAAGACAACCTGGCCTATCATATGAATCAGTGTCCCCTTTCAGATTTGACTATGGCAAGAGACAGGTATCCATGATTAAGTAGGTACATGATTAATCTAACTCAGTATCATACTTTTGAAGGAATACACCCAAGAAAATAGCCGTGGAAGGAAACAGTTGAAGCATGCACAAATTGAAAAAAGGAACCTGGTCCCATCTCTCAAGTGAGTACCAAAATAATGTGCCTTGAATTTTTTATAATTTTTTATTTTAAAAGGCCACTTATCCAATCCCATATGAACAAAATCTATCTAAAATTTAATTCAAATATGAATAGTCTCAACCATTGTCATTAGATGTGTTCATTCAAAAAAGGGTGTCGTTTAAATGCCAAACGATCATCTTTTTATTTATAAATTAAAATTATTCTTCCTTAATCAACTCAGAACATTATTTTCCATCTAATCAAAACCGGTTCTTTTTATTTCCTTCATAAAAATTCAAAATGTCTGAAATTCCCTCTTTTTTCAAACCTCATAAAAAATTCATCTTCAAATCAGTCTCAAGAACCACAAAAAGCTCTATTTCTCAGTCATTCCCATGAGTCCCCTGAAACCCTAATTGAAATGAGTTCAATCAAAACTCTAAACCTAAGTGAGTGCTTTGTCCCAGTAGATAACCTAAATATAAGTTTTGGATCACCAATCGAACAAGAGATTCTTCAAATTGAAGGACCTTTTTCTTCATAAAAAATATAGTCCTCCAATACTCCTCAAGTTTGGGTTTTCTCTGAGAAAGTGAAAGGTATTGAAATTTATATATTTGCTACTCTATATGATGAAGAACTCTATATTTGCTACTCTAGATGATGAAGAAATTCTTGTAAAGAAATTTGAATATCTTAGTAGCATAAATTGGGTGGCTGAGAATTTACTATTTCTTGCTTACAAGCTCATGGATAGTTCTGCTTGTGTAGAAGATCAATTAGTAGGAGAAGAGGATAAATTAAAAGGGGATAGGGAATTCTTATTACCTACAAATAAGGAAGATAAAAAGGATGAGGATGAACAACCTCTAATTTGGAAAATAAAGAAACTGAAGGAAAGTAAAGGAAAAGTAAAAATGACTGACTCTGAATGTACAGGTTAGAAAATCCTATTCCACTAGAGGATCTAAACCAAAAATTACTAGCAATGCAAAATAAAAACTTAAAGTGGTGGAGGTGAAGGGAAGCGAAGAAATTGAGTCTGATATTATCATTACTTCTAAGAAGAAAATACTTGATACTCATGATGATTAAAGGACCAGGTCCTCTGATCCAAAGTATAGGAGTCTTAGAGTAAGTAGAAAGAAACATATATATATAAAAAGGAATAAAGTCTCTAAGGGACCTGGTCCCATGAATAAGGACCAGGTATGCGATTGGGAAGTATGTGATATGTTAAATAGTGCATGATGATAGGGGAAGAAATACAAATGCACTAATTTAAGGTGCATAATGACAGGGGGGAAGTCTTTGATGCAATATGACAACAAGGTACCAAGTCCTTGTGTTACATGATGGAGGAAGTATGATGATAGGTGGAACATTTATCTGCAGGTGGTAATCACTCTGATTAAATATGATGAATGTGAACTGATGCTCAAATTGTATGGTTTGGTTTGCATCATAAAAAAAGAGGGAAATTGTTATATAAAGTTTTGATGATGAGCAGCTAAACTGCAAGGGACTAGGTCCCTGGATGTTCAAAGTACTGTATAACTGGCATACAGTATTTGCCTAGTTTTATCCTCTTGTGTAACAAAACTTACAGGTGCTATTTTGTACCGACTTGGACAACTGGTCCAATGATATTCCAGCCCTAATCATCACTCAGCTATAAAAAAAAAAAGACGCCTCTATATCAATTGGTTTTTGCAAATTCTAAAGAGTGAAAAGTGAGTCAGAAAAACCCCATTTATACACTGCTCAATTTCTTATATGATTGCATATGCTTAAACAAAAATTGTTCTTGAGTGAGTGTTGAATTATAATTGAACTACTCATGCTATAAGAGTAATGTTTTCTTATTAAGAGAGCTGCTTAGGTAGAGTTTCCTAAGCTTGTTGCTGGTTAAAGTTAACCAGTTCTTGATGGAAACATGGCAGAGGTTGATAGATAATCAAGTAGGAGGAACCTAGAGTTAGGTTCACAGTCAAGTCTATAATCAAGAGGTTGGTTATAATGGACTACTTTTGTGTTTATGAGGGTAAGTCATGGTTTTTCCCTTCTTGGGTTTCCACGTAAGAAAATTATGTGCTTCTATTCTTGCATTGCCTTTGTTTTCCAGCACCTCATAGTTGCTCTACTTTTCTATCACTCATGATTGATCCTAAGGTACCTGGTCCCTCACTGTGTGGTGAAACCCCTAAGGGTTCTAACAAATACTATATTGGTATGGTACATAAACAGAGTTGGTCCCCTACAGGTCAGGAATATTGTAAATATAAGTCCCCTTAGTATGTATGTACAAATTGAGAGGAGGTTGTGATGGTTATGATGCATAGTTACATACTCATTGACATTTCATTGCTAATTTCCAATTCATAATGTGTTGCATTGAAATCAAGGTGGCATAAGTCTACTTTTGTGTGATGGTTAGGAGGTAAATGATTTGATGTATTTACTTTTATAGTATTTTGAGGAGCTATAAACCTCTCCCTTTGGTGTTGAACTGATGTGTGTGAAGGTTGGTCTTGTTGATATTTTTGGTTAACTGAGTTATTATATGTGGATTGGCAAGTATCAATTGAAATAATTTGTTATATATTGATTTCTAATTTGCTCACATTTGATTTCTATTTAAGTATAGATCTAAGTTAAGTCGATCGATGATGCCTTCCAGTACATAGTGTTTATACTTATACTATCGGTGATCTTTTTTGTTGGGTGCAATTAGTGTTCTACAGATTGAGATGAGACCTTAGACTGTGTGACCAGCAACTTTTGATCCAAGAGTGAGCAGATTCTACCTTCGGACAATCATTGGATCATCTCATTAAATCATATCCATTTTTTCGGATAGTGATACTTTTATTTTAATTGTATTTGAATATTTATCTTGGACTTCTGCTTTGGTTATAATGTTCTGATATCGCCCAAAGCTACACCTCTAATTGAAGATAAAGAGGTTGATGTAATATATAGTAACCCAACTCAGGTTGGGGTTGAATCGACAGGGAATATGTGAACTATCTATCAAGCTAGCTGAAATCACCGAGCAGTACAAAAAAGTAAATAGGGGAATTGTAGTTGTAATCTATGAAAAGTAACAAGATGTGGAATGCTTTTGGTTGTAAACGGTCAGAAACGAACACTGGGCTTGTGTTCCCCCGGCTACTAACTCTATAGGTTTATCTTTCTCAATCCAACTATCAAACTACTGTGCATGTAGAATATGGCAAGTTATGTATCACTAACAGCCTCTTAACACACTTTGATAAATCTCATTCATCTCCTCTTGGTCTATGAGTATCAAACTACTAACCCTTGCCTTGGACCCTAGTTTCAACTATATCCTCTCGGTATCGAGTTGATTAATTTAAGATAATTATCTTAAGTAGATAGTGATGAGTAGATTATTTAGACAATTAACTTCAAATCACTGTTATGATCTTTTTTCCCCAACCTCTACCTCTCTCTCAGGTTTGTAGTGAATACAAGTGGGATCCTAATACTTGCAATCGTTAAGAAATCAATAAGTTCAAAGAAAACCACAATACACGCATCAACAATAATCTAGAAGGATTAAACATTTCCTGTACTTCATTAATCTGTAAGGGTTCCCACAACCCTACTAAGGGAATACACCGCTCATTATTGTGAAACAATCAATGGGAATTCATATTTGAAAGCATTAAATCAATATCACACTAATTAATGAAAAAAACCAAAGTCTCAAATTGAATAATCAACCAAAGTTAAGAACAAAACAATCCCAAGATCAAAATCGAATCTTAGAATCAAATTTATGTTTGTAAGTAGTAAGAGTGTGTAAACTAACTAAAAACATCAAAAGGGTATTTTTAGAATACAAAGAAACCCTAGGAAACAAATCCTAAAGAAAAGTGGAAAATCAAAGTCGGTGGCCACCTATAAGGGGTAGGTAGCCCCACCATAGGTTCCAGGGCCCAAAAATCTTCTAAAATCTTTAAGCTTTATGGTTTTGAAAACCTATATGGCATAGGTACTACCTACGGCCTGTAGGTAGTCCTCCAAAAAAAAGGTGATACACCAAAATCTTCAACTTCTGAATCTCTAAACTTCAACTTTCTGGCACATATTCTGACATCTATTTTGCGTAGGTAGTACCTATGGGGCGTAGGTACCCACGTAGGTTTCCTAAAATCTTTAATTTTCATAACTTTTCTTATTTTCAGCTCCAAAACCCAGCTTCCTACAAATCACGACATAGAACACATCATATCTAACAAAAAAATTAAGTAATATGTATATTGTCATCATTTTAAGCATTAAAAGTGCTATGAAACCATACCATATCAACACCCTCAATTTAGAACGTTTACATATCCTCGGGAAGAATAATACAACTAAACAAAACAATGATGCTTAACCAGGAGAAACCTAAGCTATCTATGGCAGTGAATCATCAACTTTTAAGCTCAAAACATTACCCCCTTCCTATTTTAACACTTCAAAACCAACTGTTTGTATTAATAGCACAAAAACGTGACACAAGGGAATCAATATAAGGCACTACATTAGCATTAGCAACTAACAACCATGCATGTGACAATTTACACTACCCAAACAAGTAAGCAGCTAGAAACACAACCCATGCGCCCTTACATTAAAGAAGTCCCAATAACTCATATGAAATCATGCATGTCAATGTAGGTACGATCAAGAGACACTCTCACTAATAAGGAAGTTCCAACAATGTGCGCAGAATGCCATAGGCTTATCCTTATTTTTTTTACCTTATCTTTCATACAGTCAGGTTAGGATCACTATAGGACTTTAGTCGGCTTGTAATATAGGCTTAGGGGATGGCATGGCACATATGAACATTTTTAGTGACTAAACCTCCTTGGCACTACACTTACTTTAGGGTCCACTTATCAACCAGCTCTATTTTATTCCACCCTTATTCCTCCCTTTTTATTTATTTATTGCACATTTAGGTCTTTTATTCTTCTTTTTCTTTTTTTTTTTCTCTTTTTCAATTTTTTATTTTTCTTTTGATTTTTCTACCACACCCAACCCTACTTTATTTTCTCTTATTTACCCTTCTTCATACCCACTTCACATGATACATCCTTATGATAGCCACCCTCAACTTAGGCAATTTGCCTGAGTTGAGGTGCATAATGTCCAAGAAGGACCAGGGCCGAAATAGGTTCATTGTAACACAAATGGGAAGGTGAAAGGAGAAACAAGAAAAATAGGCTATATAGTCTCAAAATAGGGATCAAGGTATGTATTCACATTTGGAAGGTTGTTTAGGATAAAAGTGGATTAATTTCAAGAACAGCCTATGATCCTTTTGTAACTGACTATCCTACACCTATGAAAGACTAACTAGGCAAGTTCTGGATTTAACATACAAAGGGAATAAAGTAGTATCTCACTCACACATAGCACGGGGTAACATCACAAGCTAACCTATCTGGTTCATTCAATTGTTAACTATGATTAATATGTCCCTAATTCTAATGCAATAACGAGATTCATAATGGTTACACATATATACATATCACATGGTTCAAAAACAAATTTTTTAAGGGGTATCATTTTTCTTAATAATAAAAAAAAAGTACATCAACTTCCCTAGATACTCAAAGATCTCCTAATTACATAAAACACAACACAATACTAAACAAAAACACAATACAATAAAAAAATACCCTAGACATACTATTTCTACAACTATATTGTGGCCAACAAGAAAAGAAGCACGGTAATAAAAACTCATGGCATAACCCATCCCTAAATGAAAGACTATATACTATCTTCAGTGCGTATAAAAAATGTAAACCAAGGGAATGAGGACATACCTAGAATGCACTAGGCATCCGTGTCTGACATAAGTGCAAAAAAATAACAAACTACCTTGGGTTGCCTTCTAAGCATCTTTTGATTTGCCATTACAGCACAACTCAGTTTCTTTGGCTACTTAGACTTCGCCAAATCTTACATCAATACATACTTTTACCTTTTTAGGGTTTCCCATATAGTGGTCTACCCGCTTTCCATTCATCTTGAATAGGGCTTCACCATCATACTTTGGATCTACAGCACCATGTGGGAATGCCCTAACCATGGTAATGGGCTAGACCACCTAGACTTCAACTTATGGGGAAACAAGTGAAGTCTTGAATTATAAAATAGGACCAAATCACCGGGCTTAAACACTATCTTCTCAATTTTCCTGTCAGGATACAGTTTCATTCTTTCTTTGTATATAGTTGAACTCTCATAAGCACAAATTTGAAATTCATCCAACTCATTCACCTTGCTTAATCTCAACTTCACTATATCATGACACTCAAAATTTAGCTTTTTCAATTCCTATAGTGCTTTATGTTCAAGTTCAATCGGCAAGTGGCATTCCTTATCTTGCATAAGTTAATATAAAAAGGTACTTATGGGGCTCTTAAAAACTATTTGGTAGACCTATAGAGCATCATCTATTTTTCTTGACCGATCAGTCCTGTAGGCATTCATAATCTTCACTAATATGGACTTGATCTCTCAATTGGAGACCTCAACCTACCCGTCTATCTGAGGATGATAAGGATTGCCATATTATCCTTTAAACTATATTTATCAAGCAGGATCTTAAGCAGACGGTTCTAAAAGTAACCCACCATTACTAATAATTATACATGGAGTGCCAAACTGAGAAAAATATTTTTCTTCAAAAATACAGTGACACATCTACCTTTATTATTTGGAAGTGCAACTTCTTTCACCTATTATGAAACAGTCAACCACCACCAAAATATACTTCATTCCATTGGAGCTCTTGACTGGACCCATAAAATCAATCCCTCATACATCAAATAACTCTAGCTCTAAGATAGGTATTATGGGGAGTTCATATCTCTGTGATATATTGCCTTGACGCTGATAGTGGTCACAAGTTTAAGCAAAATTATATCCATCTTTATATATAGTAGGCCAATTATGCCCACACTATGGGATTTTATGGGTTGTGTGGGTACCACTATGATGACCCCTAACTAGTGATGAATGACTAGCTTCAAGAATGCTCATCGTTTCCACCTCAAGGATACACCTACAAAACATCATCTTCATAAATACGAAGAACATATGGTTTATCCTAAAAAAACTTCCTCACCTCATGCATGAATCTCTTGCGCTACTGAAAAGATAGGTCTTTTAGAATAACATCACTTGCCAAATAGTTCGCAAAATTAGCAAAACAGGGGATTAATTTTTCAGATGCTGACAAGACCCACTCATCTGGAAAAGTATCATCTATGTCAAGATCATCCCCTAACTTCAACATTGCCTCCTCCTTAAGGCGAGCTAAGTGATCATCTATATAATTCTATATGCCTTTTTGGTCTTTCGCCTCAAAGTCCAATTCTTGCAGTAAGAGGACCCAATGTATAAACCATAGTTAGGAATCTTTTTTCGACATCAGATACCTCAAAGCTACATGATCTGTGTGAACTATGACTTTGGTCCCTATCAGATAATATCAAAATTTCTAAAAGGCAAAAACTACTGCAAGCAATTCCTGCTTAGTGATTGTGTATTTTTTTGTTTGGGGTTTAATGCCTTACTGGCATGATAAATTGAATAGAGGATTTTCTTTTGGCTTTAGCCTAGGACAACACCCAAGGCTACTCCACTAGCATCGCATATAACCTTAAATGGTGAAAGACCAATCAAGGGATACAATGATATAGGCTTACACCAACCTCTTCTTTAGGCACTCAAAGACCTTAAGACATGTAGCATCAAATACAAATTTCACCTCTTTCTTAAAAAGTTTACATAGAAGATTATCAATCCTTGAGAAGTCCTTAATGAATCTTTGATAAAAACTAGCATGCTCTAAGAAACTTTGAATAACTTTCACTAAGACTGGTGGTGGCAACTTTTTGATTACCTCAATATTCCCTTTATATACCTCAATACCCCATTTTGAGATCTTTTTCCCAAGAACAATAACTTCAATGACCATATAATGGCACTTATCCTAATTTAATACCAGAGTACACTGTTTATATCTCTTTAGTGTGTTGGACATGTGGGACAAACAATCATTAAAGGAGTCCCAAATAATTGAAAAATCAACCATAAATACCTCAATCGTGTCCTCAATGATGTTAAAAAATATAGATATCATGCATTGCTGAAAGGAGGCGGGAGCATTGCATAATTCGAATGACATTTTCTTGAATAGAAAAGTCCTATAAGGACAATTAAAAGTCATCTTTTATTAGTCCTAGGGAGCAATAATAAGGAGTCTTAACGATTCATTAAAAGATGAGTCAACAATGTAGGGCCTTAGTGATTCTGCCTTGACTACGACTTATGGAGACAAGTCGTAAGGAGTCCTAATGAGCCATTAAGAGACTTGTAATAACCGATGGTATTTTTCAATCTTTTAATTAAGGGCCCTTTGGTAATTTTTGTCATTAGTCCACTTAGACCCTACTACTATAAAATATCAAATGAGGGTTATTTTAAATACTTGGTAAATCAAACACTCTAAAATTCTCACAAATTCCCCATTTAACTCAAGTCTAGGGTTTTAAGGAAAGTGGTTATTTAGGGTTCTAAGGGTGTTATCTTCTTCAAATTTCTTGGTATTTGAGGTATGTATCTCTCCTTGACTTATATTTCTTAATAGCATAAAAATTGGTTTATTATCTATGGTTTATATGTTGGGTTTTGAATTATGGGTTAAGGGTCTTGGATATAAATTGTTTGAATATCTTTCCCATGATTAATATTAAACTAATATGCATTAAAATGGTTGGTTTTTACACTTTTTAGGGTGCATGGGAATGGTGGATAGAATAAGGGTACAATGGATTCCCCAAATTTATAAAACATTGCAATAGGGATATAAAAGAATCCCCAATTATTTTGTTTTGGTATTGGAATTGGTAATAACCTCAATCCACTTGTATAATTGATTTTAAAATATGTATTATCAATTGGTTTGGCTTATTTCTTTGAAACTAATGCATGGCATAATTGGCTAATTGAATAATAATGATCTTGAAAACCCTGTGGGGTACAATGGATTCCCCAAGTGATTTTAATAATGGATTTGATGGGGTATGAAGGAATCCTCAAAGTATTGTCAAAGAATATTGCTTACGAGCAATAGTTGGTATGATGATACCACTTAATGATGCCTTTATAATTGACTCCTTGAAATTAGTAGTTGGATTATGTGTTAAAGGTTCTAATAAGGATAAAAAAGGGTTGTGTCAGCTAGCCATGAAGGTGTGTTCTTAAGGACTGATACTGGAAACTCATGTTTGCCAATGTGAGGGTTGATCATAATGACTATGTGTTTGTCGGGTACAAGAGAATCCCTAAAGTGTATATATATAATTGTATCGTGGTTGGTGAAGGGTACTTGGGAATCCCCAACCTTCGATGATACCTTTAGTTCATGCAGTGAACGCATACCGGGGCCCGTCTAGGGGGTAACACTGGACCCATATAACACGTGGGTGGATTTCATAATGTTCAAGCTACATAACCCAAGCTAAAGTTTTAAATTTCATGTGAATCCCTATTTCCTCTCTCGACATCTTATATATATGTATTTATATGGATATGTTTGCATGTGTACATGTTCAAGGATTTTGACTTATTTTGTATTGATGGCATTACTTTATCCCTTATCCTAGAGTTACATGCTAGATCTCCAATAGCTAACTATCTTTAAATGTTGTATACCCACACGATACAGGAACTGGCCATACTTCTACTCCTCTTGCACAGTGACTAGGTGATTCGGGAAATATTTGTGAGTCAGACTGAAGTGCTGAGCTTTCATACTTTGAAAGATCCCATTTCATGCCTTGGATTTTCTTATGTTTTGACTATTTCTTTTGGACTTGGTTTTTGGCGATTGTCAGGGGCATGTCCCCACTAGATATACTTTTGTTTTGTTAGAGGCTTTGTTGAACATTACTGTGGACATGGGTGTTGGTATTGATGGTTGGTATCGATATTGGCTTTGGTTGTTGGTACCGATTATTGAATATGAACTTATCTTAAATCTTTTATTCTTTTATATTTTATCTTATTATATATTTGAATTCATCTATTGCTTAGTGTATGTAGTTCTATTGGATTAGGCTAAGGGGGTGGTCCCCAGTCCATGGCGGACTTGAGATACCCATCACAGTCAGGCCCTAGTTTGAGTCATGAAAAAGATGGTATCAGAGCCTAGGATTGGTGTCATTGGGTATCTATAAAGTCATGCCAAGTAGAGTCTTTTTTATGGGTGTATAGCGTGCCATACTTATAACAGAGAGGCTATGAGGCATTTAGGTATGTCTTCCTTTCTTGCTGTTCTAGTTTTAAGCTATAGAGTCTAAGGTCTTAAATTTCCTCTAATTCCCATTGTTCACCTTTCAAAACAAGCCTCCCAGATGATTTAAATCTCATGGAAACTCTTTTGTCCTGCCTGAGGATAATGTGGATGGAACTCATCCTACCCCTAGGTTATAGACCCGGTTAAGAGTCACTGCTTTTGATTTCCTTCATGGAGTTCCACTTATATCCACTTATCCTAATCCGAAAGGTGACACTCATACCCAGTCACCTTAGAGAGATATTACTAATTTTGAGTTTTATCAATCCATTCATTTTTTGACCCAATTGGTGATATCTCAATCACGTCAGTCGAGTTCTGCTGGTATTGTTATGAGTTCTTCTCAATCCACTAAGGTTGGATAGTTTATGAGGTTAAATCCTCTAGTTTTCACTAGTTCTAAGCTTGAAAAGGATCTTTAAAATTTCATTGATGAGATGGAAAAGATTTTTTGTGTGATAGATGCTACTAATGTAGAGGGTATGGATGTTATGACTTATCAGTTGAACAATATAACGTATTAATGGTTTTAGGGATGGGACTAGTCTAAGGGTGATGATGTTGAGTCTGCTTTGTGGGATGACTTCTATAATATTGTTCTTGATTGCTTCTTTCCTCAGGACTTGATTGGGGATGGTTGGATGAAATTGAGGCTCGCTTCAGAAATTTTATGCGATAGGAAGGTGCCCCCCAAGTTGAAAGGCAAATTCTATAGAGTTGCAGTTCAGCCTACTATGTTGTATGGAGTGGAGTGTTGGCCAGTTAAGAATTCTCATATCCAAAAGTTGAAGATGGCAGAAATGAGGATGTTACATTGGATGTGTGGATTCACAAAGGCTGACAGGGTTAAAAATAAAATTATTCGGGAGAAAGTAGGAGTGGTGTCAGTGGAGGATACAATGTGAGAAGTAAGGTTGAGATGGTTTGGTCATGTGATGAAGAGAAGCACGAATGCCCCAATTTATAGGTGTGAGAGGTTGGCCTTGGGAGATTTTAAATGGGGTAGGGGTAGGCCGAAGAAATACTGGTGAGAAGTGATTAAACATGACATGGAGCAGTTACAGCTGACTGAGGACATGACCCTGGATAGGAAGATATGGAGGAAAAGAATTAAAATGGAGAGATAAAGGTGTAATGAGTCATAGGCAGTATTTAGGTGGACTTTGGTGTCCTTTGTTTGGCAATGTATAAAGTTTTTGTCAATGTCGTACCTATGTTATTTTATCGTGTTCTATGTTTTTGATGCTCTTGTATATTGCATTTTATCTTGAGCTGGGGGTCTATCAGAAACAGGCTCTCTATTTCCTTAGAGGTAGTGGTATGGACTGCGCACACTCTACCTTCCCCAAACCCCACTATGTGGGAATATACTGGGTTTTTATTGTTGTTGTTGTTGAAATTAGCTCAGAGTTCACCCATTTTTTATTATAATGACTCCTTGAGAATGAGGAATGTTGGGTTGGTTTTAGAAATGTGATATTTCATAAATAGGACCCATATGGAATTTTTGGACTTGAAGCACAAGAGTGAAATATTGATAGCATTAATTTCTTATCAATGAGTAGAATGTAATTATAATAGCTTGGCATCTTATGAAAGTTTCTTGAAAGGGAAAATAGTTATTTAGCAGATCTTTTGAGCTTACTTCAGCGTCTAGGCGGGCTAGGTTTTACCTGTTGTTTGATTGAGCTACTTCATAGTATGTTTATGATATTGTATTTTATTTGGGATGGGTTTTAGGTGTTTGTTGTGATAAATTTAAATACTTGGGATTAGTTGGATTAATTAGGTTATTTTGAATATCTCTTTGGGCATGATTAGCATAGTTTTTCCTATCTTAAGTGAAAATGACCTTGAAGGCTCTTGTTTAGGATAGAATTATTTTTGTTACTTAATTAATGAGGAGATTTCCTTGGTCACTTGAGTTTAGGATGACCGAATTGGCATTACCTTAGGCCTAACTAGTTTCTATAGATTAGGAGAAAGTGCTACCTTAGGTCTAGTTATGTCTTGTTCAACATCTAATGGTCGAATTAGGTACCTTAGCCCAGTTCGAGATAGAGATTAATTGGTAAAGGATTTCGAAGATTTAGAAGTAGGCTCTTTGAACCACCTTAGATCAAGACATGTGATAGTTATTGAAAACCTTTTATATGCTTGTCTATATGTTGCAAATACTTATTATGGTGATATGGAGATACCTTACGTTGGAGGTAATGCTTAATGATTAGGCTATGAATGAATCTTAGATTAAGACTACGAGGAGCTAGTGAATATAATATATTGACTTCGATATTGATTGGGATACCAAATAAGTCCTTGATTATGACATTTATTAACGTATAATTTATTCTATTAATTGAGAAAATGAATGAACTATTAACTATGCTAGTGATCATGCTTATCGATATATTAGCATTTATGTAATTTTTCATGCCAGAGGTCATTCTCATTAACTACATTAGAAATTAAGTTATTGATTATGCTATGAACCAGCTATATTCCATGGATTATCTATTGATCAAGCTATTGATTAGACAATGATAATCTATCTATTGTGTTGATGAAAAGCCATTAATTAGGCTAGTGATATGTTATTGCCTATACTTTTGATAATGCATATTGATTATATTAGTGATCATGTTTATTGATTATATTGAAAAATAAGTTATAGACTAAATAACATGCTTATTGATTATGTTAGCGACTATGTATTGAATATGATAAAGATTGTGCTTATTTATTATGTTGGCAATCATGCTATCGATTGTACTAGAGCTCACAATTTTTATTATGATTATTGATCTTGATAATATATTATGTCAATGGTTATGCTATTAAATACTCTAATGATTATGCTTTTGACCTTATTGATTATGATATTGAATATTTATATCCGTTAGAAATTCGGAGGATAGCTCTGATATTTAAAATTTATACTGGTATAAGTTCAGAGTATGTCTATGATATTGATGATGATTTTGATTATTTATAACCGGTAGAAATCTAGAGGATGGCTCTGATATTGATTATTTATAGCTGGTAGAAATTCGTAGGATAACTATGATATTGATGGTGATATGGATTATTTATACCCGATAGAAATCTAATTGATGGCTATGATATTGATGATGATATTTGTGAGGATATTGTTGAATATCCATACCAGTTTGAGTTTGGATATATATATATATATATATATATATATATATATATATATATATATATACACACATACACACATGCAAATATTAAGTTAAATATATTTTATACGCTTGTGTATATCTACGAAATGCTTATTATGGTGATATCGATATGTCTTGGTACATAATTGTTATGATGGGTGACGTTGGAAGTAATTCTTAATTATTAGGCTATGAATGAATCTTTTATTAAGCTTATGAGGAGATATTGAATATGATATTGATTTGACTATTAATTGGGATACCATATATATACTATTGAATAAGTCCTTGATTAGGATATTTATTAATGTATAAGTTATGTTATTGATTAAGCCAATGAATAAGCTATTAACTACTCTATTTATCATGCCTATCGATATCTTAGCTTTTATTCTGTTGTTCATGCTAGAAGTCATGCTTATTTACTACATTGTCGATTAAATTATTAAATACGCTATGAATAGGCTTTATTCCATGGATTAGCTATTGATCAAGCTATAGATAAGCTATCGATTATTCAATGATAAGCTATTTATTATGCTAATTATAAGCTATAAAATAGGCTAGTGAGAAGTTATTGCCTATGTTTTTTATAATGCTTATTAACTATTTTAGTGATTATTTTTATTGTCTGTACTGGTGAATATTGTATAGATTATGCTAAAGAGCATGCCTATTGATTATGTTAGTGATTATGCTATCGATTTTGGTAAAGATCATTCTTTTTTACTATGTTGGCAATCATGCATTTGATTAGGCTAGAGCTCATGATTTCGATTAGGATTATTGATCACGCTAATATACTATGTTAAATTTTATGCTATTAAATACGCTAATCATTAATATAATGGTCATATTGATGATGATATTGAATAGTTATACCTAGTATAGATATGAAGGATCGCTATGATGCTGATGATGATATTGAATATTTATAACCGGTAGAAATTTAGAGGATGGCTATGATAGTGATGATGATATTTATTATTTATACCCAATATAAATTCAGAGAATTACTATGATATTGATGCTTAAATTGATTATTTTCACCTAGTAGAAATCCAAAGGATAACTATGATATTGAAGATGATATCGACTATATACCAATAGAAATTCAGAGGATGGGTATGATGATGATATTTATGTTGATATTATTGAATATCCATACCAGTTAGAGTCCATATATATATATATATATATTGAAATACCCCAAACGTTTAGCCCTTGATAATTTCTTAAGCTTTGGGCTTACTGCCCTGGTTACGCCTGGACCATTTTAGTGGTAGGGCGTCCTAATGAGTTATTGGGATGAGTCGTAACCAACTCAGTAAATTTATGGCTAGTTTTTGCTCTAAGTATGAGTGGCTCACTAAGAATCGTATTAATACATTACAAGTTATAAGTTCTAATCGTAGGGTGTCCAGTGTAACTCTCAGTTTGGGTTCTATGTTTACTTTGATTTGACCCAACAAGTCATAGGTTCACATTACGAGTTGGTTTGTTGGGTTGTAAGGTCAACAGTGTATGAAGGCCATAGTCACTGTCCTGGTTATGACGCATTTGAGTCATAAGGTCACAGTGTATAGAGGCCCTAGTCACTGTCTTGGTTACGATTTGTGGTGATGAGTCGTAAGGAGTGGCTACAAGTCAAGGGTTGACTCATAACCAAGGATGACTTATTCTCAGCTTTTAAGTTGGGGCACTTTAGACATTTCCCACTTAAAACCCTTATGACCCACATCCATAAAACACTTTTAGGGCATTCATTCCACACTTTAACGGATTAAACACTCTCTTTATTATCTCTAAATCCTCTCAAGCAATTCAAGCTAGGGTTTTACCAATTTGGTTATCTAAGACCTCAAGGGTTGACTTCTCTCTGTGAAACCTTATAATTTAGGAAGTGACTCTATCCTTAAACTTATTATCTCTATTGCATGAAAATACATGGTTGTTTACATGGTTAAAAATAAGGGTTTTAACTTGATTGGGGGGGTTTGACAGGTATGGGTATTTAAATGTGTTCCTATATTTCATGATGTATTAATTATGTTTTAATTGTAGTTTTGAACTTGTGGTTGTTTGGGTATTGTGGATGAAACCAGAGAATTGTGAATTTCCCAAACTTGTGACTTTTGAAGTGGTTCTGACCATAACCCCATGATGTGATATTGACTTTTAATTATGAGAAATGTTGATATTTGTGAAATTGAACTTGTCTTGAACTATTGCATAATAAAAAGAGGTATTTTAAACACTATGGTCTGATTTAATGAACTAAAGGAGTTGTTCTCCCCAAAGTTAAAGAAAATTATTTAGGCGTGATGTATTACTTTGCAAGTGTAGTTAGTATGACATACCAACAATGAGTGCTTTAATGTGAAACATGGTTCAATGAATGGAAATGTGTGATAAATGTTTTAATTGGGCTTTAAAAAAGGGTTGTGTAGTTGATTCATGAAAGTAGAGGTCCAAGTGACCAATACTGGAAACCGTGCTAGCCGGTGCGGGGGTCATTATGTCTTAAGGGTTCCCCTCGCTTAGACCAGGTTGTTCGAGTCAACCTTATTGCAATTATTATGATTTGAGGGTTTGAGTTCCCCATCTCACATTTATGATTGGGTGTATAAGTAACCTTAGTATATGATTGGAGAGTTCTAGTCCCCCATGCATATATATGAGATTATTCTCTAGTTCGTGTAGCTACACACATTGGGACCCGACCAGTGGGGTTAGAACTAGTACCTATATAGCCCTTCCGTACTATTAATATAACGGTTGAGCTACACAATCTAGACTAAGGTTTTAAATCATGTTAAACCTTGTTCCCTATCCCAACATGTGATATATACATATATATATATCTACAAATATACGTAATGCACTTGATAATGTGCATGGAAATTTTGAATGATTTGAACTATTATTCATGGAATTATGTTATCCCTTATCCCTAAGTTACATGATAGCACCCCAACTATTAATCGTCTAAGTACGTTGTATCCCCATACAATGCATGATCTGGCCATACTTCTACTTCTCCTACTCAGTGATTGCGGATGGATCTAGAGTCGACTTGAAGTGGTGAGATTCCATTCTTTGGAAGGCTCTATTTAAGGATTCTGTTTCTTTTGAGTTATATACTATTGGAAACTATTTTTGGCTATAGTCGGGGGCATGCCCCAATATTTTATTGATGTTCTATTTGGTAAAGGCTTTGTTGGACTACCGTTGACTTAGGATGGTTTGGTTGTTGATCGGTTATGTTCTTATCATATTACATTTTATCTCAAGTTTTCTTATTTTGTTATAATCTTGGAATTCATCTGACATGGGTTAAGGTAATTGATGGTTTGAGTATTGGGGGTGGTATTCAGTCCTTGTTGGGACTGGGATACCCGAAACAACTAAGAACTAGTTCAGGTCAAGTGAGATTAGTATTAGATCCTAGGTTCATGGTCAATTTGGTGTCCATAAATTCATGTCAAGTAGAGTCTCTTTTATAGGTGTATAGTATGCCACACTTATAAGGGAGAGGCTATGAGATATTTAGGAATATTTCTCATCCTTATTGTTCTGTATTCAAGCTATAGATATAAGATCTTGGATATCTCTAATTCCCATTTGCTTGCCTTTCATATCATGCCTAAACCTTCCTGTCCCATATGAGGACAATGGAATCAGAGCTCATTCCAATTGAAGAGTTTAGACTCGGTTTAGGATCACTGCTTCTGGTTTTCCTGATGGTGCTCTACCGGTTTCTTATGTCCCTCCTCATACACCTCAAGCTAAAATATCTAGCATTTAGTTTCACCAGTCGATCCATTTCCTTACTCAGTTGGTTGCCTCTCGGATTGAGTGTGTGAATTTTGTTTCTCCATCATCTCAGCCATTAGAGTTGTCCAATTTATGAGGTTGATTCCTCCTATTTTCATTGGTACAAAGGTTGAAGGGGATCCTTAGTGTTTCATAGATGAAATGAAAAAGAATTTTTGTGAGATGCATGTTACTGGGGTGCAAGGTTTGGAGTTTGTAGTTTACCAGTTTAAAAAAGTAATGTATCAGTGGTATAAAGAATGGGAATAACTTATGGGTGTTGATGTTGAGTCTGCCTTGTGGGAGGAATTTCTAGGATTTTCTCGATTACTTATTTCCTTGGGAATTGAGAGAGGTGAAGGTCAAAAAATTTGTGAATTTAAGGCAAGGTAGGATGAAAGTTAAGGAGTATGCCTTGAAGTTTCATTTGTTATCTCAGTATCCTCTAGAATTGGTGTCTAGCATAAGGGATAGAATGAGGAAGTTCACTTTTGGGTTGTCTCGAGACTTGATTCTGGAGAGTAATGTTGCCTTGTTAAGTAAGTATATGGATATTTCTCAGTTTGTGGTTTCTATGAAGCAAGTTGAGAAAGTGAAGAAAAAGTAGGATGAAATTGGGGAGAGATAGAGTAAGAAATTTAAATTTCATGATCAGGGTAAAGAAGAAATTTAAATTTCATGATCAGGGTTCGGTAGTAGAGCGATAGAGATGGTAGAAAGTGGTCTAAGAAGAAGTGGGGGAGATCTAGTTCCTACTCAACAGCTAGTTCTCCTTATCCAAGGTCACTGAATAATCATCTTTCTCAGTATGATAGTGGGTTTAGAGCTCCAGCATCCCAGTCTTAGGCCAGTGGGGCTCAGTCAGCTCCATCATATCCTCCTGGTAGATTCTGCGGGCAGGTGCATTATGGGCTTGGTAAAGAATGGAGGAATAGGTATTTTAAATGCGGTCAGATTAGTCATTTGCAAAGAGATTATCGTTCTAAGGTGTCTTCTATGGAAATAAGATTCATATTGCTACTTTATCTGCTTCTACAACAAAGAGTGTTATTTTTTCTTCTTGTACTAGCATTGGGTGAAATTGCTTGTACGCCCTTGCTACCTTGCAAGACTCCCAGGCAACTCTTAATGTTGTCACTGGTATGTTATGACTCTTTCTCATGATGTTTATTCCTTGCTTGATCCAGGGTCTACTCTTTCATATGTGACCCCATTTGTGGCCTTATATTTTTGTTTTGATCCTTATTGTATGATACAAGCACAAGGAGCACCAAGAGCATAAGGTATTATCTAAGGGTCAAGGCTTCAGAATTAGCAAGCAATTAAAGACTTTTTGGAGTATTTTGAGGACTTGGTAAGGAGAAGGAAAGAGGGGAACTTATACACTCAAGAGGCACCTCAAGTGAAGGGCATTGAAGAAATTTTCCACTCCAAAGTAACACTCAAGAGGTGCCCCAATTCCCTCTTTTATTAAGGTCATTCTTGTCTTTTAATGACTTCTTTTTACACTCCAAAGGAGCACCCTTCATTAAGGGTATTTTTGTTATTGTTTGTAATAAGTATAAATAGGAACTTTAGATACTTTTTCGTTAGACTTTGATGAATTGAAATTGAGTATTACTCTTAGTGTAGTTTCTTTCCTTAGTGTAGGGCTTGGAAAAGCCATCTTAGAGTAGGTCTTGGAAAAGACATCCAAACTTAAGAGATTAATACATTTGATGGATTTCACTTGTGTTGATTAATTGGCAAGAAAGGTGTGATTGAGGAGTGTGAATTCCTTTGGTCCACCTAAGAGTGAGGTTTGAACTACCATTGATGAGGTGTGTTTGAAGGTTTGATACACTTTCTTGTGCTAATCATTGGTGATAGTAAGGGTCACATTACCTATCTTTCATTTTATGCATTCTCATCTACATCCCCTTTCTTCTATGTGTTGCTTTCTTTCTCTTTAGTTGCTGGTTTTTGCATCTTGTGTCCTTAATTTCGTGTATTAGGTTTAGATCTCGCATCATTTGGTATCAGAGCCATGTTTTAGAGTTGTTCCCACAACTCTAAGTCTTGGATTATTGATTTTACCTTGAAGAAAATCAACAAAAAAGAGTGTAGAAAATTGAAAATCTCACAAAAAAATTGTTAACCCGTTTTTGTGTTTTGGTAGATTTTTAAATCTTAGATCTATATGTTTTTGTGTTGTTTTGTTTGTTTCAAGTGCTAGATTCTTGTTCCCTAGTACCTAGGGAGTCTAGATCTATATTTGGAACAAGATTTGATTGTTTTTGAGCTAGATCCACCATTGTTGTGACTTGTTTGAAGCTTTTGGAGGTGAGATCCATTTTGGATTTGAGTGGTTAATGTGATTGGTGGCTGATTTTTTGTTATTTTAGCTCACCTTGGCCAAAGGAACCTAGATCTAAAATAAAAATTAAATTCGGGGTTCATTTGCCTTCTTAGATTGTCAGACCCGCAAAATCATGTTTAAATTCCATGATGAGCCGGTCATTGAGTGGGAAGGGGGTTGTCTAGTGCCTAATTCATACCATATCATAGAGACTGGAAATTGATTTCCAAGGGATTTCTTTACCACTTGGTCCTAGTTAATGATTCTAACTAGGAGGGTCGTTCCTTACAATCCTTTCCCATTGTTAATGAGTTCCCTAATATCTTTCCTTATGATCTTCTTGGTGTCCCTCTCGGTTTGGAGATTTATTTTGGGATTGACTATGTTCTAGACATTCATCCTATCTCTATCCCTCCTTAAAGAATGGCTCCAACTGAGTTTAAGGAGCTTAAGAAGTAGTTAAAAAACCTTCTTGATAAGAGTTTTATCCATCCTAGCATATCTCCGTGGAGTGCTCTTTTATTGTTCGTGCTTAAAAAGGATGGTTTTCTTTGAATGCATATTGATTACCAAAAGACTTATAAGGTGACGTTAATGAATAAGTATCCGCTTCCAAGGATTGATGATCCCTTCAATCAAGTTTAGGGTGCTAAGTTCTTTTCTAAGATAGATCTTCAATTTGGATATCATCATTTGAAGATTAGGGAGCCCTATATCCCCAAGACTGCCTTCCAAACTCGATACGGTCACTATGAGTCTTTAGTCATGTTATTTAGTTTGACAAATGCCCTGACAACATTTATGGACTTGATGAATAGGGTCTTTCATCAGGTTCTGAATTTGTTCTTCATCATGTTTACTGATGACATTATGATGTATTCCAAGAGTGAGGCATATCAAGCCGATCACCACTATAGTTGCAGACCTTGAAAGATCAATATTTGTATGCAGCTCTTATTGAAAGGTGTTACTTTTTTGGGTCATGACATCTCTAGTAAAGGGGTCATGGTACATCCGCAGAAAGTTGCAATGGTTAAGAAGTGGACTAGGCCCAATACTCTAATCGATATTCAGATCTTCTTAGGTTTAGATGATTATTATAGAACGTTTGTGGAAAGCTTCTCTTTTATCATTGTTCCATTGAATAGGTTAACCTATAAGAAGGTGAAGTTCTTATGGTCTGATGCTTATGAGGGTAGTTTTGAGAAGTTTAAAGTAAGTTGACTTCATCTCTAGTTTTGATCTTACATGAGGCTAATGATAGGTTCATGGATTATTGATATGCATCTCGTGTGGGGCTTGGCTTTGCTGATTCAATATGGTAAGGTGGTTGCTTATGCTTCTAGACAATTAAAGGTTCATGAAAAGAATTATCTAACTCATGATTTAGAATTATTAGTTGTGGTATTTGCATTAATAATCTAGCATCACTATTTATATGGGGTTCATGTTGATATCTTTTTTTATCATAAGAGCCTAAAATATGTGTTCACCCAAAAGAAGCTAAATCTCAGGTAAAGGAAATGGCTTGAGTTATTGAAATACTATGACTAGAGTCTCTCCTACCACCCAACTAAAGTTAATTTGGTTATTGATGCTCTTATCAAGTTATCCATAGGGAGTCTAGCTCATGTGGATGAGGAGAAGCGAGAATTGGTGAAAGATATTCACCATTTGACAAACCTTGGAGTTTATCTCTTTTACTCTAAAGATGGTGGTGTGTTTGTCCAAAAGGTGGCACAGTCATATTTTATGTGGAGGTGAAGGAGAATTAAGTGTTGGATCCAATCTTAATGCAAATCAAGGATGATGTAGGTAGACAGAAAGTGATGGCCTTCGAGATTGTTAGTGATGGTATCTTGAGGTATCAAGGGAGGTTGTGTGTTCCTGATATTGATGGGTTGCGACAAGGATTTTGGGTAAAGCTCATGAGTCATGTTATACGATTCATCCTGGTTCAATGAAGTTGTATCATGATCTTAAGGAGATATTTTGGTTAAACAATATAATGCGAGATATAAACAACTTTTTAGCTAAGTGTATGGTGTATCAGCAAGGGAAGGTTGAGCACTTCTGGCCCAAAGGATTATATCAAGAAATTGAGTTGCCTGTATGAAAGTGGGAAGTGATTAATATGGATTTCGTTACCAGTCTTCCATGGTATTAGAATCAGTTTGATTTGATTTGGATCATCGTGGATAGCATGGCTAAGTCTGCACATTTTATGCCAGTAAGGACAAATTTCTTTTCTGGGGATTATGCCAAGTTGTTTTTTTGGGAAAATTATGAATTTGCATGGAGCGCCTGTTTCTATCATGTCAGATCGTAGTACTTAGTTCTCATCACATTTTTGGCATTCATTTTAGAGAGATTTGGTAACTAAGGTGAGCCTTAGTACTGCTTTCAACCCGTAGTGGGATGGGCGAAAGAAATGAACTATTCAGACATTGGAAGATACGCTTCAGGCTTGTGTGATTGAGTATGGTGGTATTTTGGTTGATCACTTGCCTTTCATAGAATTTATGTTTAATAATAGCTACCACTCTAGTATTGATATGACTCCTTTTGAGGCAATGTATAGAAGGAGGTGTAGATCACATATTGGGTGGTTTGAAGTTAGTGAAAATGAGTTGTTTGGCCCTGACTTGTTTTACCAAGCCATAGAAAAGGTGAAGGTGATTCGGGATAGGCTTTAAGACCGCCTCATGTCACCAAAAATCCTATGCAGATGTGACGCGTATGGAGTTAGAGTTTGAGGTTTGCGATTGGGTGTTCTTGAAGATATCTCCCATGAAAAAAGTAATACGGTTTGGGAAGAAGGGGAAGCTCAGTCCCCGGTATGTCGGCCCATAATTGGTCTTGAAGAGGGTTGGCATGTTTTATATGAGTTGGAGTTGCCTCCATGTTTGAGTTCCATTCACCTAGTGTTCTATGTATCAATGTTGAGAAAGTGTAAGGGTCATTCATCCCTGATCATGCCTATCAAGGATATTGGTATTTTGGATTCCTTGTCTCCTGAGTAAGTCCCTAATGAAATCTTGGATCGACAAGTTCGTCAATTACGGACAAAGGATGTGGGTTCGGTAAAGGTTCTTTGGCAGAACCAAAAGGTTGAAAAATATACTTAGGAAGCCGAGGACATGAAACTAAAGGTTCTTTGGCAAAACCAAAAGGTTGAGGAAGATAATTGGGATGCCAAGGAGGACATGAAACTAGGGAATTGTGAACTTAAGGGTGCTTGGGTATAGTGGATGAAACTAGGGAAATATGAATATCCCAAACTTGTGACTTTTGAATTTGTTATAACCCGAACACCATGATGTGAAATTTTTTTTTAGTTATGAAAAATGTGGGAATTTGTGAAATTGAACAAAAGGAGTTGTTCTCCCCAATATTAGTGGAAATTATTTTTTCATGATATATTACCTTGCAAGTGAAGTTGGTATAACGTTACCAAAAATGAGTTCCTTAATGTGAAACATGGTTTAATGAATGGGAATGTATGAAATATTTTACTTGGTCTTTAAAAGTTGGGTGTATAGCTGAGTCATGAAAGTGGTGGTCCAAGTGACTAGTACTAGGAACCGCGCTAGCCTTTGCGGAGGTCATTATGGCTTGAGGGTTTGATTACCTTGCTTACACCTGGTGGTTCGAGTCCATCTTATAATTATTATTATGATTGGAGGGTTCGAGTCCCCTATATAATATTTATGATCGGGGGCTTAAGTCACCTTAGTATATGATTTAAGGGTTGAAGTCCCCCTTGGATATATATAAGATTATTCTATAGTTCGTACGGCTACACGCATTGGGGCCCAACTAGTGTGGTGAGAATTGGGGCCCATATAGCTCGTGGGTACTATTAATATGACGGTTGATTTACACAATCCATACTATGATTTTAAATATATGTTAAACATTGTTCCTTATCTCGACACATGATATATATATATATAGACGTATATGCATTTGATCATGTGCATGGAAATTTTGAATGATTTGAACTATTATTCATGGCATTATGTTATCAGTTATGCCTGAGTTACATGCTAGTGCTCCAACCACTAACCGTTCGCGTACGTTGTATCCCCATGCGATGCAGGATTTGGCCATACTTCCACTTCTCCTGCTCGGTGATTGTGGATTGATCTAGAGTCGACTTGAAGTGGTGAGCTTCCTTGCTTTGAAAGGCTCCATTTCAGAATTATGTTTTCTTTTGAGTTATAGACTATTGGATACTAGTTTTGGCTATAGTCGTGGGCATGTCCTGATATTTTATTGATGTTTTTTTTGGTAGAGGCTTTGTTGGACTACTTTGGACTTGGGATGGGTTGGTTGTTGGTCGATTATACTATTATCATACTATATTTTATTTCAAGCATTCTTATCTTGATATGTTCGGAATTCATCCAACATGGGGTAAGGTAGTTGATGGTTTGGGTCTTGGGGTGGTCTCCGAATGTTGTTGTGCTTGAGATACCTGACATGACAAGGCCTTGGGTCTGGTCGGGCTATATATATACACATTATATTATGAGGTCACACTTATTATGATATGATGATATCGGGGTGTGAGGTTTAAAATAGTGATTCTAGCTAAGTATGAAAATGAGGAAATGGTTATAATATGGTATGTCATGAGTTGATTCTAGCGATATTATGATTAGTTGATAAATATTTATTAGTTGATAATTAATTACTAGTTTATAAGTAATGTTTAGTTTATAAAAGATGATTTATTGATGCATGAGGATTAGTTGTTACATGACCGTTAGTCGATAAGTGTTGATTAATTGACAACAACAACAAGCCCAGTGTATTCCCACACAGTGGGGTCTGGGAAGGGTAAAATGTACGCAGTCCATACCACTACCCCCGAAGAAGTAGAGAGGTTGTTTTCGATAGACCCCCAGTTTAAGATTAAAAAAAAGTCGTAATGAAACGTGAAGCAGGATGGATGGCTTAATAGAAGTAAAGAATCAGAAATAGTAAAATAAAACTCAGAGCAATATAGGATAGGGGAACTAAGAGCCATAAGCTATAAGAAATAAGAAAAACGAAATATCGAATAGGGTACCCGCCTAGTAGTAACCTACACCCACAGACCAAAGCCACCCACTACACCCAGTCTCTCCTGACTAGCGTCTCCTACCTATCGACACAGTCCTACGATTACTACCCCGGCTAAACAGGGACTCTCCTAATTACTTGCTACAACCTATGTACTCACCCTAGCCTTCTACCCTTAATCGCGACCTCCACAACTTCCTATCTGGGGTCATGTCCTCGGTAAGATGAAGTTGCTCCATGTCATGTCTAATCACTCCTCTCTAGTATTTCTTCGGCCTTCCTCTACTCCTCCTAAAGCCATCCAAGACTAGTCTCTCACACATGCGAACTGGGGTATCCGCGCCCCCCCCATCATATACCCAAACCATCTCAGCCTTCCTTCTCGCATCTTGTCCTCCACCGAAGCCACTCTCACCTTCTCCTGAATAATCTCATTCCTAACTTTATTCTCTCTTGTAAGCCCATGCATCCAGCGCAACATTATCATTTCTGCCACTTTCAATTTTTGAATATGGGAGTTCCTGACAGGCCAGCACTCCACTCCATACGACGTGACTGGATGGACTGCCACTCTATAGAATTTGCCTTTAAGCCTAAGGGGCACCTTCCTATCATACAACACTCCAGAGGCGAGCCTCCACTTCATCCTACCAGCTCCAATACGATTAGAGACATCCTCGTCAATCTCATCATTTCCCTGAATCATAGACCAAAGATACTTAAAACTATCCTCCTTACATACAACTTAGGAATCCAACCTCACCACCACTTCATTTTCCTGCCTTAAGTCACTAAACTTGCACTCCAAATACTCCGTCTTGGACCTACTCAACCTGAACCCCTTAGATTCTAGGGTTTTCCTCCATACCTCTAATTTTTCATTTACACCCCCCTCCCCCCGCGTCTTATCAATCAGCACTACATCATCTGCAAATAGCATACACCAAGGCACTTCACCTTGAATACTCCGCATCAAAACGTCCATCACCAGCGTAAATAGGAATGGACTAACAGTCAAACCCTAATGCAACCCTGTCTCAATCAAAAAGTGCGTTGAGTCTCTTCCTGCCATTCACACCTAAGTGTTCCCTCTATCGTACATGTCCTTAATAGCTCTGGTGTACGCCACCAGAACCCTTTTCACCTCCAAGCAGCTCCAAAGAACCTCCTTAGGGACTTTGTCATAAGCCTTCTCCAGGTCGATAAACACCATATACAAATCCCTCTTTCTTTCCCTATACTGCTCCACTAATCTCCTCACCAGGTGGATTGCCTCTGTCATCGAGCGACCAGGCATAAAACCAAACTAATTCTCCAAAATGGAAAAGATCCTTCTCAATCTACGCTCAACCACCCTCTCCCAAATCTTCATAGTATGACTCAATAACTTAATACCCCTATAGTTGTTGCAACTCTGAATGTCCCCCTTGTTTTTATATAAAGAAATCATCGTACTCCATCTCCGGGCCTCATGCATTCTCACAGTCGTGAAAATATTGTTAAACAAATCAGTCAACCACCTTAAGCCTACCCCACCCACAAACTTTCAAAAATCCACTGGAATCTCATCGGGCCCCATCGCCCTACCCCTCCTCATCCTACGAATAGCCTCCCTAACCTTCTCCACCTTAAAACATCTACAGTAACTGAAATCACAGCTCTCCTCTAAATGCTTTATCTCTCCTAACTCAATGCCTCTATCCCCTTCCTCATTCAAAAGTCTATGAAAATACTCTTGTCATCTCTTCTTAGTATGAACATCCTCCACCAAAACTCTACCAACCTCTCCCTTAATGCACTTCACTTGGTCAAGGTCATGACCCTTCCGCTCTCTTAGAAAACCTATACAACCTCTTTTCCTCACCTTTCCCCTCTAACCCTGCATACAAGCTCTCAAAAGTTTTTGTCTTAACAGTCGTAACTGCTAACTTAGCCTCCTTCTTTTCCACTTTGTAAACCTCCCTATTCACCCATTTCTCCTCTCCATCCTTACTCTCAATCAACTTAACATGTCTCTTTCTTAATCTTCACTTTCTTCTTAACTTCTTCATTCCACCACCAGTCCCTCTTATGCTTCCTGCCCACCCTCTCAAAATACCCAACACTTCTCTAGAAATCTCTGTGATGCAGCTGGTAGCCTTATCCCATCTAACATCTATGTCCCCCTTACACTCCTACACCCCCAACCCTGCTACCTTCTCTCTTATCTCCAGCATGCTAACTGGCGTCAAGCCACCCCACTTAATTCTAGGTCGACACTTCCCGACCTTTCTCTTTTTACTCTTTTAGATAATTAAGTCCTTCACCAGAAGCCTGTGATGGATCGAAGCATGCTCACCCGGAATGACTTTACAGTCCTTACATAAAACCCTGTCCCCCTTCCGTAGCAGCATAAAGACAATATGAGTCTTGGCTATCATTTTTCTGAAGTCAATAGATACTTGACTCAATGAGAATCCAATAATTTCTAATAAACACAATCACATATAAGTCAATAGATACTTGACTCAATGAGAATAATATGAATGATATGACTACAATAAATAAACGTATAAGGTGTGGAGACAAGGAATTTAAATGGGAAAGGCATATAGATATTATGGCCTATTAGGCATGTAGTTGCGTATTAGACATATAGAAAGCAGAAGCTTTGATCACATATATTAAGTAGACTATATCGACTCTTTTAGGGAAAACAAGTGATTATAGTTTGTGCCTTATCGGCGAAGGAGGTTTTAGCTTCAAATACGTAGATTCCTGCTTGAATATCATGGCATGCCGATTTTACCTTTCATTCTACAATCAAGATTTATGCTCGAGTGCTTTGTAGATATCAGTAGTCTCGTGGGTTTCATACAACCTCAAGAATGTTAATTTTGATCTCAGTTTAATAGTCCACCCCCAACGCACAATTCCATCAATTCAAGACTTTTAAAGAAAAATCATAAATATCTCCATTCTACGAATCCTTGAGATGTTGAAATAATAATTTGAATGATTTGGTTCCTCTTGTTGGCTTTTTGTTACAGTTACTTGATCTATAAAAGCTTTGTTATAAATTAACTTTATTTTCCTCAAAGATTCCCATAATTAGCAAATAAAAAAGCAAAAAGGATGAAAGCAAAGCCTTCGTTTTCTAGCAAAGGGAGAATGTATACTTGTTGTGGATGCGTGGAAGTAAAAGTAATGAAGTTTTTATTTATATTTTTAGTAGTTTTATTTATTATTCTAGAACAGAATTCATGTTAGCTATCGTTATTAGTCTACAATAGACTTTTATGTTTCCTACTTTCATAAGGATTAGACTTTCTAGAATAGGGTTCATAAGGATTAGACTATTGTTGTAACATGACTATTTAAAGGGTTTTTGGAGAAGTCAACAAGATGTATTTCAGCAAAAAAGAAGAGATTGGAGTTCTCTCTTCTATTGAACTCTAAGGTTTCAACCTCCCTTTCATGAGCTGAAGAGATCGGAGTTCTCTCTTCCATTGAACTTTAAGGTTTCAAACCCCCTTTAATGAGCTGAATTTATATATCGCCATGTGAATCGATCCTTCCCCAAAGATTCTAACAATTTGGTATCAGAGTCTAACACAATGGGCGATGAGATCAATTTTAGATTTCAGGAAGAACGTGTGATTATAGAAACATTAATGGAGTCTAAAATTGTAGCAATGGAACAATACCTTGGTGAAAGAATTGTCCATGTATCAAAGAACAATTGTCTAGCTTGAGAATTGGCTCCATAAAACCAGCAATCCACAAACCTAAGTTCATTAGCGCTCGGCGATTACCCGCCAAAAAATTCCTGCTACCAAAGGCAATACACCACATATTTAATTGGCTGGTCAGAATCATCCAACAAGTAGTAATTCCCATTTGATAGTACCAAGGTATACAAAGATGGATTTGTTCTGCTTATAACGGCACTGACAACCCATTAATTTGGGCACATCAATGTGGACAACTTTTTGGAATGGTTGGGTTTCACATGTTGGAAGAATCACAATTATAGCATTATTAGTTTATGGGCAAATTAGTCACACCCCGACAAACTAGTATAATTAAAAATCATCAACGTTAATTTCAAGAGAAGTTAACTAGGATTGGCATTGGATAATTCAATGAGTTCTGGATGATCCCCCCTGAAAGTCGAGCTTAAGGACACTCCAATGTGAGGGGGTAATGTTGTTGATTAATTGACAAATGATAAATATGTACAAGTTATGGTTTTAGTGTGGCATGACTTGGATAAATTCCAATGGTATTATGGGAGTTGATAAATGATGGTGGAGGGTTATTCTGTCATATATGTACCTTCCAGGATTATGGAGGTTTGCAATGGGTTATTTACTTTTCAGCACTAATTGGCGTATGGGAGTTAGTTTTTTCTTTATGATTACATGTGTTGATACATTATGTTATGTTAGCTATTATTCTGGATCATTTACTTAATTATGCAGAGTGATGTTGGAATAACTTCAGGTTGGTCTATACCTTGACTTAATAATGTTATCTTGTATTTTATAATACTTATATCATGATTTAGCTCAGTCGGCCAATGATGCCTACTAAGTACCCATGATTTTCATACTCATACTACCCTTCTACACCTTTCTAGTGAAAATCTGAGGATTAGTTGCCGATGTTGATCGATGTTCGTGCTGTGCTGTTATCTGGAGATAGGTTGAGCTTTTGGAGTTGGAGTTACCTATTTCCTTATATCTTTCTATGTTCAGTATTTTGTTTCAAGATACATGTTATTGACTATTCTAGATACTTGGGTTATATAATTTTTATTAAATGCTCTTGTACTGGCTCTACCAGGTCATGGGATGGTATCTATGTTGACTATCTTTATTATTTTAGATACTATATTTATTTAAAGTTGTGTTGTTGATTTCCGCTTATGTTGGGTATTGTCCACGAAGATAACCTACTATGCTTAACCCCGGGTAACATTTCGGCTTACCTACTGGCAGAATAGAGTAGGTGCCATCATGACTCGTAAATCAGGTTGTGACAAAATTCACTTCTACTGATAGGCACCACACAACAAGGCCTATTTATGAACTTACCGGAACTGAGTCCTAATGATAGACACATCGAGCAACATCAAAAATCATGGTCATGTTCTCACTCCTTAGAATCATAATGTTTGATTGCCGACATTGATACACAAGAACAGACAACCATCCTTTACAATATGTGAAACAACCCCACAAAATCAGACTAGGTGAAATAAATCCATAATTAAGAAGCCACTAAAATCATCCATTCAAACCATCATCAACTCAACTAAATCAGGAACAACATCCTAAAAAGAACGGAGTACAAAACTCAATAGCAACACCAAGAATAAGAGCACTACCGAGGGATGAACTAACCAAACCAGAAGAACAAACCTCAGACTTATCAACCATAAGAATGAACTATTGAAAAAGGATCATCAATGCTAGAATTTAAAATATAACCCTAGAAGGCCAAACCATCAATCACATAACCCTAAGAACAACCCACCTCACCTTACTAACAGAAAATGAAAACCATACCTAAGGTAGCCATTTAAGACAAATGGAAAAAAATAATTAAAAAAAAGATACTAACTAGATAACTCTAGAGTAGTTATCTATCAAGTAAGTTTCAATAATAGTTAATACAATATAAAGTAGCAACTATATAAAGACCAGGTGGAATAAAATGAAAAATAACAAGTACCACTCTAGGATCTGACCAAGGCCATTATGCCAAAGAAAAAGGGAATTTACCCAAGTGCTACATCCTAAAGTAAGCATAACATTGATCCACTTAATCCACTTTTAAAATAAAAAATCTACGAGTGTAGTGACATAAGTTTAACCCTACACAAAGGCTCATAACAATCTACACAGTATAAGCAAGGCAAATTTTCAAAGATGGGCATGAAACTAAAAGATCGCAAAACAAAATTATACAACCATACCCTAACAAATAGTACTCAAGTATATAAATATGTTCAAATAATCCCAAGGTTAGTACGAAATTTTCAACAATCACAGTAATAATATATCACAAAGAAGCATGGTTTCTTCCATACACTATGTCTCATTGACTAATACAAATCCCGTTATACTCTTAAGTGTTTACTGAACCTCAACCATACCATAAAAAGGTAAGAATAATCTAACCATCGTCTAGAAATTCACCAAGTCAGATATGAGTAATTAATAGGTAAACCCATAAAATATTGTAAAGACACCATGTTATCCATTGACAATCTATCCTACAGATAATTAGAAGTGGAAAAACTATCTAGAATAGGTATTTATATAACTACAATCCGTTGAAGACTACTGTATCCGTGGAGATGCTCTCTATATCACCTAAGTGGGACCGTCTATCCTTAATGAAAGACAAAAATAAATTCAAAAAAGCATATAATACGTAAACACTGTTGAAAAGTCAAGGTACATCTCAAAATTGCCTGAAATAAAGTCTACAAGCTCAAACACCATCTAAGGCCTCAATTAGAAGCTCAACTCCCTTAAAACAGAACCTAATGCATCAAATCTACTAAAAATGGCTCCTAAAATTCAAATGATACCCATATTCAGCCTATATAAGACGATTCTAAAATGGATTAAAATTAAGTCCTAAAATAAAAGGAGTAAAACTTGAATTTTAATTATGAATAATGTTCCATATATCAAAACGAATCTATAGTCAAAACCTATGTCAAATAGCATAGTAATCATACCTTGACACGAAGAAAAAATCATTTTATAATTTACCAGGCAAAACCCCAAAAACACATTTAAAATCATGAAGTTGAAGTTGTTTTGAACATAAAATCACTAGGAATGGTGGAATAAGGTTTTTGACACGACCGAAACTAGAGCCTGGTCATGTCGGGTACCTTAGGTCTAACAAGGACTAGAGACCACCCGCAATACCCAAACCATCAACCATCTTACCCCATGTCGAATGAATTCCAAATATATAACAAGTAAGAAAACATTGAAATTAAAGATAGTATGATATGAGTATAACCAACCAACAGCCAAACCATTCCAAGTCCACAGTAGTCCAACAAAGCCTCTACAAAACTGAACATTAATAAAATATTGAGACATGCCACCGACTATAGCCAAAAATAATCAGCAATAGTCTATAAGTCAAAATAAAGCATAATCCTGAAATGGAGCCTTCCGAAGCATGGAATTCACCACTTCAAGTTGACTCTCGATCAATCCTCAATCATTGAGCAAGAGAAGTAGAAGTATGGTCAAATCCTATATCGTATAGGGATACAGATTACGTAGACGGTTAGCGGTTGGAGTGCTAGCACATAACTCAGGGATAGGGTATAACATAATGCCATGAATAACAATTCAAATCATTAAAAACTCCACGCACATAATAAATTACATATTAATAGTACCCACGGGCTATATGGTCCCCAGTTTTGACCCCACTGGTCAAGCCCCAATGCGTGTAGCTACACAAACTAAAGAATAATCTCATATATGCATGGGGGACTCAAACCCTCCAATCATATAATAAGGTGACTTAAGAACCCAATCATAAAATGTGATATGGAGGACTCAAACCCTCTAATCATAACAATACAATAAGGTAGAATCGAGCCACCTCGTCACAAGCAAGGGGACTCAAACCCTTAGGCCATAACGACCCTCGCACCAGCTTGAGAGGTTCCTAGTATTGGTCACATGGATTCTACTTTCACGATGTAACTACACAACCCTCTTTTAAATCCCATTAAAATATTTATCATACATTCCCATTCATTGAACCATGTTTCACATTAAGGCACACATTGTTGGTATCATCATACCAACTACACTTGCAAGGTAACAACATCATGCCAAAACAATTTCCAGTAACCTGGGAAGAACAACTCCCTTTGTTCATTAAATATTACCATTGTGTTTCAAATACCACTTTATATCATGAAATAGTACAAGACTAGTTTAATTTCACAAATTCCTACATTTCCCATAGTTTAAAACTAATTTCACATCATTGGGTTGGGGTCACGACCACTTTAAAAGTCACAAGTTTGGATAATTCACAATTCCCTAGTTTCATCAACCGTACCCAAGCACCCACAAATTCTAAAGTATAATTAAAGCATGAGTTATGCATCATTAAATAATAGGAAAACATTTAATTAACCATTCATGTCCAAAACACCCAACATGTCAAAACCTTTACTTTCAACTACATAAGAAAATATGTATTTTAATGATATAAAGAATAATGTTTATAGGTAGAGTCACATGCCTGGAATAATAAGATGTACAGAGGGAAATCGCCATTGAAAGCCCTAAGTGATTAACCTCCTAAAAACCCTTAGTTTTCTCGACCTTGATGATTTGAGAGTATTTAAGGAGTTACTTTGATATGTTTATGTGGGTTAATGATACCCTAAAGAGGTTATAAGATATGGGTTTCATGTTGGGTAAAAGGAGAAATATCTAAAATGCCCTTAACTTAAAAGCTAAAAAAGGGTTGCCTGTTATTATGAGTCAACCCTTAACTCTTACCCACTCCTTATGACTCATCACCATGAGTCGTAACCTAGGCAGTACCACGAAGGCATCCTACAGTATTATCATTATGACTTGATGGCACCACTCGTAATGGGACCCTACAACTCGTACGGTCCAATCGTAGTCAACTCAAAACCCTAATTAAGTCTTACACTGGACACCCTATGATTACACCTAACGACTCATAACATATCCTTACGGCTCTTACTGAGACACTCGTACTTAGAGCATAATAAAGCACTGACATACTTATTTGGTTATGACTTATCTTAACGACTCATTGGGTCCAATCTTAACCAAGTCTGTGAGACCAAAGCTTATGAATTTTCCAAGGGCCAGAAATCCAGGGTGTTCAATTCTCCCCCACTTGGATCATTCATCCCCGAATGATAGGAAAAGGAAATTACAAGCATGACTTGACTCCATATACCTCTACTCTTACCTTTAAGACAGACAACAAAGATACCAATGAATTTGTCATCTTCTTTTAACAAAAATAGAAAACAAAATGGTAAAGAATTACACATACCTTAAGCACAAATGTCTGAATCAACGAACAAGAAGGATACTTGGACCTCATGTACTCCTTGGCTTCCCAAGTAGCTTTCTCAACCTTTTGGTTCTACCAAAGAACCTTTACCGAAACCACATCCTTAGTCCACAACCAACGGACTTGTTGATACAAGATTTTAACCGGGACTTCCTCATAAGAAAAGGAATCTAAAATACCAATATCCTTAATAGGCATAATTAGCGATGGATCACCCACACACTTCCTCAACATTGACACATAGAACACCGGGTGAATGGAACACAAACTAGGAAGTAACTCCAACTCATATGCAACACTACCAACCCTCTTCAAGACCAAGTAAAAGCTGACCTATCGGGTACTAAGCTTCCCCTTCTTCCCAAACCGCATTACTCCCTTCATGGGAGATACCTTCAAGCACACCCAATTGCCAACCTTAAACTCTAACTCCCTACGTCTCACATTCGCATAGGAATTCTTGTGAATTAGGGCGGTCTTAAGCCTATCCCAAATCACCTTCACCTTCCTCATGGCTTGGTAAACAAATTCAAGGCCAAAAACTTATTTTCAAAAACTTAAACCACCCAATAGGAGATCTACACCTCCTAGTCATAAGGCCTCAAAAGAGGTCATTCCAATACTAGAGTGGTAGCTATTATTATACGCAAACTCTATGAGAGGCAAATGATCAATCCAACTACCACCATAGTCGATGACGCAAGCCCAAAGCATATCTTCTAATGTCTAAATAGTCTTTTTTACTAACCCATTCGACTACAGGTGGAAAGTTGTACTAAGGCTCACCTTAGTCTCTAAACCTCTTTGAAATGAACGGCAAAAGTTTAATGAGAACTGAGTACCATAATATGACATAATAGAAATAGGTGCCCCATGCAACTTCACAATTTCCTCAATAAGAAACTTGACATAATCCTCAGAAGAAAAGTTCGTCCTTACCGGCAAAAAGTGAGCAAACTTAGTCATCCAGTCCATGATGACCCAAATCAAATAAACTGATTCCAAGACCAAGAAAGACTAGTAACAAAATCCATATTAATCACTTCCTATTTCAATACATGCACCTCAATTTTTTTATACAACCCTTCGAGCTGCAAGTGCTTAACCTTCACTTGTAGACACACCATGTATTTAGCAACAAAACTGACCATATCTCACTTCATATTATTCCACTAATAGATCTTCTTAATATCTTGATACAACTTTATTGAACCAGGATGAATGGCATAATACAACTCATAAACTTTAGCAAAAATCCTCTGTCGTAACACATCAATATTGGGAACACACAACCTCCCTTGGTACCTCAATTTACCATCACCACTAATCTTGAAGACCATTACTTTATTCCTACCTACATCATCCTTTATTTGCATAAAGATAGGATCCAACACTTGCTTCTCTTTTACATCAGCACCAAGAGTTTGCATAACCACACAACCATCTTCAGAGTCCAAGAGATAAACTCAAAGGTTATCCAAACGGTGAATATCTTTCACCAATTCTCGCTTCTCCTCATCCATATACCTACTAAGAGCATCAGCAAACACATTAGCTTTACCTAGGTGGTAGTGGATACCTATGTCATAGTCTTTTACGAATCAAGCTATCTCATTTGCCTGAGATTCAGATCCTTCTGGGTGAATATATATTGAAGACTCTTACAATCATAAACGATATATACATGGAATCCATACAAATAGTGATGCCAAATTTACAATGTTAACACCACAGCCAACAACTCCAAGTCATGAGTTAGATAATTCTACTCATTCACTTTCAACTGCCTTGATGCATATGTCACCACCCTACTATGCTACATCAATATATAAGCAAGTCCCATATAGGATGCATCATAATAAACCAAGAATCCACCATTGCCCTTAGGCAAGGTCAAAATTGGAGCTAAAGTCAACTTATCTTTTATCTTCTCAAAAATACCCTTACAAGCATCAGACCATATGAACTTAACCTTTTTTTGGGTCAACTTAGTCAGCGAGGCAGCTATAGATAAGAAACTCTCCACAAATCTCCAATAGTAACTGGCATTACCCAAGAGGCTCTAAATATCGGTTGGAGTCGTAGGATAAGGCCACTTCTTAACTACTGCAACCTTTTATAGATCCATTATGATCCCCTCACTAGAAACAACATGACCCAGATAAGTCACAATATTCAACCAAAACTCACACTTAGAGAATCTAGCATAAAAATGTTGATTCTTTAGGATTTGAAAAACTAAGAGAAGGTGATCAGCATGATCCATCTGACTTTTGGAGTACGCCAAGAACTCTTCAATGATGATAATTACAAACAACTCCAAGAACCGATGGAAAACTTGATTCATGAGATCCATAAATGTCGTCGGGGCATTAGTAAAACCAAAAGACATCACCAAAACTCAAAGTGACCATACCGGCTTTGGAAGGTTATCTTAGGGATATATTACTCTCTAATGTTCAACTGATGGTACCCAGATCAAAGATCTATCTTAGAAAAAATTCTTAGCTCCCAGAAGTTGATCAAAGATATCATCAATCCTCAAAAGTGAACAGTTATTCTTTATGATCACTTTATTCAATTATGGGTAATCAATAAACATACACATGAAAAAAACAAGTGCACCCCACGAGGACACACAAGGATGGATAAAACCCTTGTCAAGAAGGTCTTCAACTACTCTTTAAGCTCTTTCAAGTCAACTAGGTCCAATATATAAGAAGGGATAGAGATGGGATGAGTGTCCAAAACAAGGTCAATCCTACAATCAATATCCCTATTGGGAAGAACACCAAGAATATTATCAAGAAAACTTCAGGGAACTTATTAACCATGGAAATAAATTTTAAGAAAGGACCCTCCGTGTTAGAATCTTTAACCCGAACCAAATTATAAAGACATTTGGAAATAATTTCCATGCTCTAAGTTATAATACGAACCTTCCTATAGGCACTAGAGAACCTCCTTCCCACTGAATTACTGGCTTCTTAGGGAATTTAAACATGATCTTATAAGTTTGATAATCTAAGGAGGCATAGCACGAGTGCAACCAGTCCATTCCTAATATGACATCAAAATCGGCCATGTCTAACTCTACTAAATCTACCAGAGTTTGTCTGCCAATAATAGATACCACAAAACCCCTATAGACTCTCTGAGAAATCACAGACTTACCTACTAGGGTAGAAATAGAAATGGGATCAAGGATATACTCATGACTGAAACCAAAAAGTACATCCATTAATGAGGTCACTTAAGAATGAGTAGATCACGGATCAAGCAAGAAATATGCATCACAGGAAAAGAGTTGAAACATACTAGTGACAACATCTGGAGATTCCTCAAAGTCCTAGCGAGTAGTATGGGCACATAAGCGATTTCGGCCAGTGCAGGTACAAGAAGCAAAAGAAGCACCCTTTACTATAGGAGCTGATAAAGTGGAAACATGAATCTTATATGCCCTAGAACCAACCTTAGTAGGACAATCTCTCTGCAAATTACCAATCTGACCACATTTAAAGTACCTATTCCTACCCTTTTCACAAAAACCTTAGGGCTCCTACTTGCAAAATCTACAAGGAGGATATGATAGAGCCGACTGAGCCCCACTAACCTGCAACTGGGATCCTGATGCTCTAAACCCATTATTATATTGAGAACGACGATCACCCGATAGCCTCAAATAAGGAGCACTAGCCATACAGTAGGAACCAAAATTCCCCCACTTCTTCTTAGACCAGTTTCCACCATATCTACTGCTCTGCTACTAACCTTCACCCTACTTTCAGCCTACTTTTTCTTTTCACAACCTGCTGCATATAAACTACAAAGGGAGAAATATCCATATCCTTATTTTACAAGGCAGTCTTACTCTCCATAATCAAGCTTCAGAATAATCCAGAAGCAAACATCCTTATTCTTGCCCTCATGCTAGACACCAACTCCAGAGAATATCAAGACAACTGATGAAACTTCAAGGCATACTCCTTAACTGTCATCCTACCAACCTCAAACTCACTATTATTCATCCCTCGCCTTCCTTAACTCCTGAGGAAAGAAGTAATCGAGAAAAGCTTAAGAAAAGTCCTCCCATAATGCAGACTCAGCATTACCATCCCTAATTTGCTCCTACTCTTCAAACCACTGATGTGCCACATCCTTCAACTGATAAGCTACAAACTATACACTTTCCACCTCAGTAATATGCATCACACATAAAATCTATAAAACCTTAAGGATCATCCTCAACCTTCATACAAATAAAATCAGAAGGACTTAACCTCATAAATTGGATAACTCTAGTGGCCTCAAATGATGGAGCAACAAAATCTACATGCTCAGTATTAGAGGAAACAAACTAAGTAAGAAAATGGATCGACTGACACAACTTTGAATTAGACACATTAGCTTGAGGGTCTGAGGAGGGACAGGAGGAACTAGTGGAGGAACCTCAAGGTAATAAAAAATAGTGACCCTAGACCAGTCTGAACTTTTGGTGTAGGATGAGCTCCATTTCCATTGTCCTCCTATGGGACTTAAAGTTTTCCACGTATATCAAATCTTCTTGGAGGCATGATCTGAAAGGCAAAAAAAAGAATTAGAGAGATCCAAGATCTTAGACTCTATAGCTTAAAAATAGAACAATAAGAAAGAGAAACATTCCTAAATATCTCGTAGCCTCTCCCTTATAAGTGTGGTATGCTATACACCTATAAAAGAGACTCGACTTGACACGACTTTGTGGGCACTAAATTGATCATAAACCTAACCTCTGATACTAATCTGACACAACCCGAACTAGGGCCTAGGCATGCCCGGTACCTCAAGTCCAAACCATCAACCACCTTACCCCATGTCGAATGAATTTTGAATATATTACAAGATATGAAAACATTAAAATCAAAGATATTATGATATGAGTATAACCAACCAATAACCAAACTATCTTAAGTCCAAAGTAGTCCAACAAAGCTTCTACCAAACTGAACAAAATAAAATGTTGGGACATGCCCCCGACTATAGCCAAAAATAATATCTAATAATCTATAACTCAAAAAAAAACATATCCCTAAAATGGAGACTTGCGAAGCATAAAAGATCACCACTTCAATACGACTCTCGATCAAATCTCAATCATAGAGAAGGAGAAGAAGAAGTATGGTCAAATCCTACATTGTGTGGGGATACAACGTACGTAGACGATTAGCAATTGGACAGCTAGCATGTAAATCAGACATATGGGATAACATAATTCCATGAATAATAGTTCAAACCATTGAAAATTCCATGCATATTATCAAATGCATACACGTATATATATATGTGTATATCACATGTTGGGATAGGGAACAAGGCTTAACATGCATTTTTAAAATCTTAGTCTGGATTGTGTAACTCAATCGTCATATTAATAGTACCCATGGGCTATATGGGCCCCATTTATCACCCCACTGGCCGAGCCCTAATGTGTGCAACCATACAAATTGGAGAATAATCTCTTTTATATGCATGGGTGACTCGAACCCTCTAATTATATACTAATGTGACTTATGCACCCAATCATAAAATATCATGAGAGGGACTCAAAACCTCCAATCATAATAATTTTATGAGGTGGACTTGAACCACCTAGTCATATGCAAGGGGGCTCAAACCCTCAGCTATAATGACCCCCGCACCAGCTAGCGCAATTCCCAGTATTGGTCACTTGGACCTCCACTTTCATGACACAGCTACACAACACTCTTTTAAATCCTAATTAAAACATTCATCAAATATTCCCATTCATTAAACCATGTTTTACATTAAGGCACACATTGTTGGTACCGTTATACCAATTACAATTGCAAGGTAACAGCATCATGCCAAAATAATTTCCAGTAACTTGGGGAGAACAACTCCTGCTTTTTATTAAATTAGACCATTGTGTTTCAAATACCTCTGTATATCATTCAACCATTCAAGACTAGTCCAGTTTAACAAAGTCCCATATTTCTCATAACTAAAAACCAATTTCACATGATTGAGTTGGGATTACAACCACTTCAAAAGTCACACGTTTGGGAAATTCACAATTCCCTAGTTTTATCTACTATATCGAAACACCCACAAATTCAAAACCATAATTAAAGCATGAGTAATGCATTATAAAACCATGGTAAAATATATAATTGAATATTCATGTCCAATATCCCCAATCATGACAAAACCCTTACTTTCAACCATATAAACAACCATGTATTTTCATACAATAGAGATATTAAGTTTAAGTTTAAGGGTAGAGTCACATGTATGGATAGTAAGATGTATGGAGGGAAATCACTCTTGAAATCTCTAAGTGATCAACCTCTGGAAAACTCTATGTTTTCTTGGATTGAGGATTTAAGAGTCTTTAACGAGTTAATTTGATGTGTTTTTTAGGGCCAATAATACCCTAAATAAGTTATAAGACGTGGGTTTCAAGTTGGAAAAGAGGGGAAATTTCTAGAATGTCCTGACTTAAAAGCTGAAAAAGGGTCGTCTTTGATTACAAGCAACCCTTTACTCATAGCCTCTCCTTACGAATCAATACCATAAGTCATAACCAAGGCAGTACCACCAAAGCACCTTACATTACGCTTTACCCTTAAGAAAGTCATCCTCAATCAGTCATAGGGTAGAGCTAGTCCTACATCAACAAGATCAAAATAAAATAAAATTGCAAAAATACTAAAAATAAAAGAAAAACATGACAATCCATAAAACATGGGCACCATTAGACAACAACAACAAGAAACCCAGTGTATTCCCACATAGTGAGGTCTGGGAAGGGTAAGACGTACGCAGTCCATACCTCTACCTCTAAAGAAGTAGAAAGGTTATTTCTGATAGACCCCCAGCTCGAGATGCGGAATACTAAACAAATTCATAGTAAAGCATGGAACAAGATGGTATAACATAAATACGACACCCACAAGTAATAGTAAACAGAGAAAAGTAAACAGATTCGTAATAAAGCATAAAACAAGGTATCATAACAAGAATAATACCCCCACGAAGTAATGCCCTACACTAGCGACCTAAACTGACACTAGCCTTCTGTCCTAACTCGCGTCCTCCAAATCTTCCTATCTAGGGTCATGTCCTCAGTGAGTTGTAACTGCTTCTTGTCCCGCCTAATCACCTCTCCCAGTACTTCTTTGGCCTACCCCTACCCCGCCTAAAACCATCCAAAGCTAGCCTCTCACACCTACGAATTGGGGCATCCATAACCCTCCTCATCACGTGTCCGAACCATCTCAATCAGACTTTCCGCATCTTATTCTCCACAACAGTCACACCAACTTTCTCCCTGATAGTCTCATTCCAAACTCTATCCCCTAGTCAGCCCACACATCCAATGCAACATCCGCATTTCTGCCACCTTCATTTTTTGAATGTGGGAGTTCTTAACTGGCCAACACTCCACTCCACACAACATGGCTGGACGAACTGCCACCCTGTAGAATTTGCCTTTAAGCTTGGGCGGTACCTTCTTATCACACAACACCCTCGAAGCGAGCTTCCACTTCATCCATCCCGCCCCAATACGGTGCAAAACATCCTCATCAATCTCACCATTACCCTAAATCACAGACCCGAGATACTTAAAACTATCCCTCTTACATACCACCTATGATTCCAACTTCACTACCACCTCATTCTCCAGCCTCACGTCATTAAAACTTGCATTCCAAATACTCTGTCTTGCTCCTACTCAACTTGAACCCTTTAGAGTCAAAAGTTTGTCTCTACACCTCTAATTTATCATTCACACCGCCCCGTGTCTCTTCAATCAAAACTACATCATCTGCTAAAAGCATACAACAAGGCACCTCTTTTTTAATATGCCACGTCAACACATCCATCACCAAAGCAAACAAAAAGGAACTAAGAGTAGATCCCTGATGCAATCCTGTCAAGACAGTGAAATGCTCTGAGTTTCCTCCCGCCGTCTTCACCTAGGTTTTAGCTCCATCATACATGTCCTTAATTGCTCTGATATATGCCACCGGGACTCCACTCACCTCCAAACATCTCCAAAGCACCTCCCTGGGGACTTTGTCGTATGCCTTCTCCAAGTCGATAAACACCTTGTGCAGGTCCTTCTTCCTTTCCCTATATTATTCCACTAGCCTTCACACCAGGTGAATTGCCTTCATCGTCGAGCGGCCAGGCATAAATCCAAACTGGTTCTCCGAAATAGACATTATCCATCTCAGCCTTACCTCATCCACTCTCTCCCAAATCTTCATATAGTGACTCAATAACTTAATACCACTATAGTTATTGCAACTCTGAATGTCACCCTTGTTCTTATAAAGAGGGATCATAGTACTCCACCTCTAAGCCTCAGGCATTTTTGCCATCTTGAAAATTCTGTTAAACAATCCAGTCAACCACCTTAAACCAACCTTGCCAGAAAACTTCCAAAAATCCACAGGTATCTCATCAGGCCCCGTTGCCCTACCCCTTCGTATTCTGCAAACAACCTCTCTAACCTCCTCTACCTTAAAACGTCTACAATAACTAAAATCCCGACACTCCTCTGAGTGCTCCAGCTCCCCTAACACAATAGCTCTATCTCCTTCGTCATTTAAGAGCCTATGAAAATACGACTTCCATCTATTCTTAATGTGGCCATCCTCTACCAACACTGTACCGTCCTCTCCTTTAATGTACTTCACCTGATCGAGGTCACGACCCTTTCTCTACCTAGCCTTAGCGAGTCTAAACAACTTTTTCCCGTTCTTTATCTTGTAACCCCGCATACAAGCTCTCAAATATTGCCGTCTTAGCCACCGTAACTGCTAACTTAGCCTCCTTCCTAGCTAACTTGTACTCTTTCCTATTTACCCAATTCACTTCTTCGTCCTTACTCTCAACTAACTTAGCATACGCCCTTTTCTTGGTCTCTATTTTCTTCTTAACCTTTTAATTCCACCACCAATCCCCCCGATGATGCCCGGCCCGGCCCCTAGAAATACCCAATACCTTACTAACATTCTCCCTGATACACCTAGCCAACCTATCCCATATACTATCCACGTCCCCCCTACACTTCCACACCTTTATTCCCGCCAAATTCTCTCCTATCTCCCACGCATTCACTGGTGTCAAGCTGCCCCACTTAATTCTAGGTCTACACTCCTCACCCCTTCTCTTCCTATCCTTTACTAGGTCGAAAGATTCTCACTTGGGATGACCTTACAGTCCTTACACAATACCCTATCCCCTTTCCTAAGCAACAAAAAGTCAATCTGGGTCTTGGCAATTGCACTTCAGAAGGTGATAAGGTGATCTTCTTTCTTCGAGAAGCCCGAGTTCACCACCACCAGCCTAAAGGACCTCGAAAAATCCAATAGAGTAGCCCCCTCTTCATTTCTTTCCCCAAAACCAAAACCACCATGCAAATCACCAAAGCCTCCCAGAAAAGCCTCGATATGCCCATTGAAATCTCCTGCTACAACAATCTTCTCCGAGCTAGGCACGCCTTTCACCACCTTATCCAAAGAATCCCAAAACCATATCTTCTCCTTCCCATCCAAGCCCACCTGTGGTGCTAAACACTACACACGTTCAGGGTAAACCCCCAATGACCAACTTAATAATCATCAACCTATCGCTGATCCTCTTTATCTCCACTACCTGACCTCTAAGCTCTTTATCTACTAAGATGCCAACTCCATTCCTATGTCTCTCGCTCCCAGAGTACAAAAGCTTGTAACCATCCACATCCCTAGCCTTAGACCCTACCCACTTGGTCTCTTGAACACACGCAATATGAATCCTCCTCTTTTTAAGAATCTTCACAAGCTCTATGGACTTACCCTGAAGAGTCCCTATATTCCAAGACCCAACCCTCAGCTTACGAACTCTATCATCACGTCTTTCTCTACCGCCTCTGAGGCCAAACCTTGGCCTCCCTCCCACCCCCGTCCTTGCCTCTTCCCCTCCCCCACAACAGCCTCTCCCCCTAACCCCCTTGAATATGACCCTATCCAATCATCAATGCCCACAACCACTAATACAAGAAAATATAAGAAAATATAAACAATGGTAGAAACAAAGAAGCAGCAGGAAATACAAGGCTCACACAAATTAGAAGAAATAATCAAGAAACAAAACTAAACTCAAATAAGGAGAAAAAAACAAAACCAAGGAAAGGACAAAACCAACAGTAAGAAAAATAGAGCACACTAATGGCCTGGCACCAAGGACAGCCAAACAAATAATAAGGAGCGGTGCAAGTCACAAATATACTACAGCAGACACACAAGTCAAGATATAGGGGATAGTACGATAAATAATATGAAGCAACATAAGAGGTTCAAAAATAGCAAGATAATAAAGACACCCTCAAAGCACACACTATATCCAAATTTTAAGAACAACAACTACTAGAAATCCAAATAACAGATAGGAAATCCAATGCAAATTATAGGCAACGAAAATATTGAAAAAATGCGTGATAAAATAAAGTTCAAGGGTTACAATTCACCGAAATACGTATATCATGTAATCTGCTCTTACTTGTTATGCTAGAACCAGCAAACTGGGTCGCCGAAATCACTTCGCCGGAAAGTCATCGGCTCAAATCTGGACAGTAGTTGCAATATCCGGTAGAGACCCCCAACTGGATTTTTTGGATCCACCGCCTTCACACCGACGTTCGTCGAACCAATTTGCCGAATTCGATCGTGGACCAGTAACCAGTAAGTTGTTGCCTTCACAAATTTGCTGATAGTGAAAGGGGGGGAGAGAGGAAGGAGGAAAAAAAGAGAGGGGGAAAGAGAGAGAGACTAAGAAAAAGAGGGAGAGAGAAGTGTGCCTACCAGTTGCCAGTGTTGCTTTTCCATCAGCGTCTACTTCACAGAGACTGACCAGATAAAAAAGATCTAGGGCACCCTCATCTAAAAGGAATGCAGTTTCCTCACTGCATGTGCAAGAAAGTAAGAGTAAGAGGGTCTCCCTATATCTACATCAAGAGCTATCTACCCCTACTAACTCGGCATCACCACTACCCGCATCATCAGCTGACCACTCTACAGGTGCCTCATCTTTACTATCTAATCTTGATAAAGGTATTGAATGGTTAGGTTTGAGAACCTTAAAGATGCCTTTCACCCTCTTCCACAATTTTTTGAAAAATTTATGTCTCTTCTTCTCTTTTTACTATTTTCTTATGCGAGTCTTTGAGGTTTCCATGAGAAGCAGCCAAGGCTGAAAAACTCTCTCTAAATGGGCGAGAGTGGTTCCCTGTTTCTCTTGCTTCTCCCTTTATCTCTCATAGTCTGATTGAGATATGTATGAGTGACGAGCGATGGAGGACTCTCCTAGTCCCTAAGGTAGTATGGACAATATTTCTATCACCTCCTGCATCTAACCAGATATATCATCAAAGGTAGTGGCTTACGAGGGTCTGTAAGAGTATGTGACCTCTTGGACTGATTTGCTCGAGTCCATCTTTCTCTTATTACACTGACCTAGTGTGTCCTCGTCTCTAAATTTGAGTGAATAGATGAGGGAACCAAGGCATACCTAATTATCCATGTCGTACTCTTCCACCTCTGCTCTCCTACATAATTTAGTGATAAGGGAAGAAAGGAGAAGATGAGTACCTCTCTGGTTCTTGAAGTACCACCACTCAGAGAGAGCAATCTTGTCCACATTTAGAGCAATGTCAGATAAGATGTAGGCCACCATACGATCTCTCTTGTCTGTGACAATAGTCATATGAGTGCATGGTGAGACTCTACTACAGATGATGTTCAGCTACAGCCTGGCTTCAGCCTTGAAGTCCTTCATCAAAATATCTCGCTTGGTGGTGACCTATGGGACTTCTTTTCCAGGATATAAGATATCATCTATCCAAGTCCCTGGCTTGCATCCCTTGGTACGAAACTCCCCCATGCCATCATTTGGAAGACCATACACTGCATTAATTTGTTCTGCTCTGAAGTGCACCTATTTACCCTGATTTTCATTACTGGGTTTGCAAGGGAGACTACATAGAGGTTTGCGTAGAACTCACGCACCCATTGCTATTAGCAAGGCATGGTTCAGGGAAAAATGCATCCACTTAGTTACAGTGAGCCTGGCATAGAACTCTGGGAACTTCTCTTCCACCTTGTCTAGGCTGATACCCTTTTCAGGGAGTAGCTTTGTTCTATGGAAGTGTGCATCATACTGGTGTTTGCATTCTGTGAACATAAATTGAGTGTCTTTGAAGTCTTCTATTTTAGAGTTACTTAGAACCTGTAAGCAATGCACTTTAGGCTAATATTATAATTATCGACCCAAAACCATGCTTGGACAAATAGATAAGCTCATAAGGTAGTGTATAGAAGGTTTCAGGGTAGCTAAAGATCTGCAGAGATTTTGATGTCTTCCAGAATCAGCACTTAAGTATGGCTATCGTGGGTATTAGACCCCAATCTCAGTGACGCGATCGCGGTCATTGGGACTGCAATCGCGGTACCTGAAACTGAGTTCAAAGTTTCTGCACATTACTTTGAAATGCAATTTTAACCCCAATCACTTATTTTGTCTAAGCTTAACAACATTATAAATAAAGAATTTCAAGCCTAGAGTGTATGAGCATAGCCCCAAACTTAAAGAAATTGAACATTGATTTTGTAGGGCCTTTTGATCGTACACATGATGTACACTTCAATTTAAGTGGTTTAAGGCTTAATTTTGAGTACTCAAGACTTCCCCAATAGTATGTACACTAACTACAAGAACTAACCACAGCACAATGACAGCTAAGCATGAATTTGGTAACACAAAATTATTTCAGGACTTTTTTATACAGTACGAGTTCAAAGCATGCAATTATATCAAAATTGCAGGAGTTGAGAAAACTTACCAAGTTATATGATGGTATTGCAATGATATGACACTTGGATATGAAATGCAATGCCAAAAATTGGAGAGGATTTTGAGAGAAATTAAGAGAGGGACGTGGGAGAAATAGGTAGTCGGGTGGTTTTTAAAACTGAATTGGCCGCAATTACAGTCCTAATTATGCATTTGCGGTTGCATGGCCTCTGTGATTATGGCAAAATGAATCACAGTCATGGTAATTGAGACCAAGAAATCGGGTTCCTTACACTTCTTGTTCAGTCCAACTAGCCAATTTCACAGTTTCCTTCTTAACTTCGATCAAATTGCCTCGTAGCACCATATTTTAGGGATCATGCATGCATAAAAACCAAAATCTACTCTATTATGCATAAATAAAAGGATTTTCTCCCCTTTTCATGGCGTGATGGGTTGTCTCCCATCAAGCGCTTAGTTTAACATCACGGTGCGACACCTTCACTCCTTTTTATATTTCCACTTAGAAAATTTGAATCTCTTTCCCAGCTTTCGTTTAGTATGCAATGAGTGATAGAGGGATAGAAAATTCAAATTTTTCAAGATAAAACTTGGAAAATGTGAGGGAATGGCGAGCAAGCCTCGATCTCTCCATTTGAAAGATTTGAACCATTTACCCAACTTTACATCAATCATTTGGTTTGGATCCATTGGTAAAAGAGGGTTCATCAATAGGCCATTCCTTATACATTAGAAATTGAGTTCCTTGTCCATTGATGGATGGGGTTCCATGTTCTCTTTTGGAATGCCAAACTCAAACATATAAGAGTCGGACTTCGTCATCCCACAATTCTCCATTTGTTCAAAAGGGTGGATCTTTATCACATCCCCTAAGAACAATGTTGACTAGTGGTTAGAATGAGGTTCAAACCCCAATTCCAGGTTAGCCTCCTCCAAAGTATATCCACCCCTAAATTAGATAGAGTCATCATAAGAGGTTTGTTTATTCATCTCTTAACTTTAAGTTCATTTCTTTTATTTTGGATTCTTCTTCCTCATATGAGAAGGGTTGTTGGGAAGATGCCGAGGATTCTTTTCTACCAAGCTCATCATCATAGCTTGGTTTATCTTTTTGACATACTTCCTCTTAGGTAAAGGGAATGGTAATGATAGTTTCAAGGTTTTCTTCTTCGCCCCTTACCACCTTCTTAACACTTGTCAATTCTTGATGGATGTATTCTAGTCCCTCCCCCGTTACTTCTAACCAATCCAAAATAGCTTGTAACATTGGGTCACAGCTATTGGACTTGGTATCTTGCTCTTCCTTATTCTCTTCATAATTTTTATTGGTCTCATAAGAAGAACTAGCAACTCGGTTAGTATAATTGGGGAAAGGGGCACATGGACAATCACTCCAATGTCCATCTCGACCACTACATAAAGAGCACCTATACTCCCTATAGGATCGAGATGGTGAATCCATCTCTCTCCAAGGAGCATAGTCCCAATCTCTCATAAAGTATGGTACGTCAAAATATGGGCATGGATCATCAAGATAGGACTTCCAACTACCAACATTATATGTGTCGAAAGATTCCATAAAGAAAAGTAAAATAAAATAAAAAACTGCCTACAAAAGAAAACCAAAAATAAATATATACAAGCTTAAATTCAAGCAAGCAACCTAAAATTTCAAAATAACTTAATATGCCAAATTGTTCCCTAGCAACGGCGCCATTTTTTGTAACGCTCAACTTACACATCAATTAAAGTGCAAGGTGGTCATCATCAATATATTTACCTAACTTTGGAGTCGGGTTCGAATCCACGAGGAACAATGTGAGTGGCGATCAAATTAATTCAAATTGATAAATACAAGTTAAATTCAAACAAATGGTATAAAAAGATAAAATGGGGGAGATAGATTCCTACACTAATGTTTCTTTTTGAGTTTTTCTAGTATTAATTCGGGGCAACGAATAATTAGAGTTTAATAATTATGCATGGATCTTGGGATTATGCATTACTATAGGAGTGTCATGTGAGGGTTAGTAATCAATATCAATTTAGTAAATAAAATATGGGTAGGCTTGGTTGTAGGTTTTGATGCTAGTATTCAGCAAAACACCAAACTTTTACCCATTGATTCTTTCGAATACCTAATAGGTGTATTCAACAAGTGGTAACCAAAACCTCAATCTAGGCATCCCTATTTCTAGGATGATACCCATGGCATAGTCAACCTCACATTCACCCTTATGTCTAAGATAGTGAAAGTTTAGCAAACTACACACATAATTATCTATCATTGTTTTGGTCTTCACATCCCTCTTTCGAGGATGATATAGATTCCTAAAGTTCACCTAAAACCCTAATTTCGAAGATAGCCTTGAACTTTCTAGAGTTTGGAGATTTTACCCATTAAACTCATATGAGTATTTGGGGCTTTGAACCATCAAATCCCAATCAAAGTAGCAGAGCAATGATAAAACCCATAAACATGAATTACCAAATAGTTGCTAACAATAACAACCCACACACACCTTAACCTCTATTCACACATAACCCCAAGAGGGAGATTTAGATACATATAAGATAAATAAGCATAGATATACCTATAATCTCCATTGAAATGAATTGTTGAAGAATTAAGCGAATGTTACTTCAAACTTAGCTCACTGGCAATATTAACAATAAAAGCGAGCAAATCTTACACTTTGAAAGTCTCCAATGTATTCATCACCCAAAAGTTATACATTATTTTAATCTCCAAAAATGGAGGCTATTATAACAACCCAAATCTGGTACCCCAAATGCTACACGGTGCCTATTATCCTAGAGGACCACAAGCTAACCCATGAATGATATCTATAAATAAGCGATGAATAATATATTGAAATTATGCGGAATACATAAAAGTTGTAAGTTCATAAGGTTCAAAACTGAATAAACATCTGATAAAACAATGTCTGAAAATGGTATAACAAATACCAAAACAAATCTGAAGTAACTGTCTGGCATGCTATAGTCTAAAAGCCTCTAAACTGTCGGAATAAGGAGTTGATGGGATATGTCCCCAACTAACTCCAACAACTGAATTAAATTGAAAGCTAAAATAGTAATGTAATCATCTTGTCCTCAAAGGATGAGGACTCACAGCTGACTCTGACTGTTGAACTGGGATGCTACTGATGCTCTGGAGCTCGTACTTCTAAACCTATGGTATAAGACACCATAGCACAAATGCGTCAGTACTTTTAATGTACTGGTATGCAAGTGAGGTAGGTTGAATGCAAATGGTTCATATGCATGAACAGTACTAACTGACTGACTAACATAAATGTGAGAATACATGCATGACTATGTAACTGTAACTAAGATCATGATAGAACTGAATAGGGAGTCTACTGATATTGACCCTTGAGTCGCTGATAAGTAAGAAAGATTGGTATTGTATTACAGAATACTAAGGGACTGATACTATGTTACTGATACATGAATAATTATTTTTGACAGTTCTGATTATGAAGAACTGGTCTGATTGACTTATCTGATAGTCCTGAAGATGAATATTGTGATAACATGAGTTTTGAGAACTGATATAACTGATAACATGAGTGACTATATTTGATAGTCCTGAATCTGATGGAACTAGCTAGGTTCTGTACTGTATCTGAATTTGACAGTATCTGACAGTCCTAAAATTTGAAGAACTATCTGAGTTCTTTTTACTGGGACTGAGACTGAGACTGATACTGTAAGAGGTAATCATCTAACCGATATGCCCCAGAACTAAATTAGTGGGGTTCAACCTGTAACCCCAACTAGAAGAGTGTCAATACCGTGCCACAGGTAAAGAACTGTTGTGAGTATACCCTCGCTGACAGGGAGCTCTTAGGTTAACCCCTCCTAGTATGTAAACCAAATGAGATGTATATATATATACCTAAACACATAGGGTGTAGCTCAACCTACGCTGGCTACGTAGTTCTAGAACACAGGGATTGCTTTTAAGGATCACACCCTCCACTGAATAGCAGGTGAGTCCCCATCCTTGGGTTCACTCGGTGTTGAATCCTACTCCCAACTGAATAGACACTGAACTATTAACTAAACTGAACTGATCTAACTGAATTAAACTGATTTAACTGAACTAAACTAATTAACTGATGGTATTATTTAGCAGAGCTAAAAATAAATTTATTAAGTTTCGTTGACCGACGGAATACTACTGAGATCTGAGGACTGACTGAGAGTACTGAAGTTACTGAGACTTACTGGAAATACTGAGATCACGGAGGTTACTGAACTACTGAGATTACTAAGATTTTTGAGATTTCATGAGACGCATAACTGACTGAGTTTATGGATCGTGCTTGTCTGAGAGTATCGTGAAAATATGATATGGCTCTAGGCAAATAGCTAAGTTGTCGGGTACAATTATCCCCAGGACTCGATGGAAAGAAACTGACATAATATGACTTACTTGAACACATGACCAACAACACAATTCATAATTCATATATTAAAGCACTTCATCAAACATGAGATATGTATAAACTTGTACATAAATAGGGATTTCATAATATCATGCTAGTTAGGCACTTTTCCTTTATATAGACATTCAATCAAACATATGGTATGCATAGTATATGTAAACAATATTGTACAATAATCAGATATCATAGTTCAATTCTAATTTCATCATTATAAGGTTTAATCGTAAGTTCACATGAATATACATCTATACTAATCAATTCCACATAAAATTGATCACCCAACATGGATTAGAATTCAATTAATCATTCTCAACATGAACAAAACAAACCCAACATGAAACTCATAAAGAAATCCATAAACTTGAAGTTGGAAAATTGGGCTTCATGGACCGAAAGAGTCCATGAATGAACACTACGCATACCTTGGTTCGTAAATACATGAAGATTGACGGAGGAAATTCTTGAACTTGAATCTTCTATGAAAAACCCTAATGTGCTCTTGAGAGGATTTTGAGAGAATAGAGTTTATTTTAGTGCAATCAAGGCTCAAATCCGTGTTTTTGAGCTTATATAGGGTAGGGAAATAGACATTTTTAACCCTAGGACACGTATTTTTATTCTTGTGAAAATTTCCAAATTTTCAAGTTTGGCGCGATGCGCCACAATCGCTGAGCAACACTAGAAATTGTCAATTGCCATTAAAGCTAGCTCCGCGATGCGTTGATGGCTCAGGTGATACACTGTCTCACTAAAAAGGCTCTAACTCTTCGCTCGGGTGTCGAATTTATGCAAATTTGGTATCGATGGAAAGCTTATGGAATTTACCACATGAAAAAAAGTGAAAATATTGAAAATACCACATATATAAAAGTGGATTCATCTTTCAAAGAAAGCTTCTAACATTCTTGGG
>NW_025893500.1:0-4993 GCF_002878395.1 Capsicum annuum
GTTAATTTGTTGCGAAATATGGATTGTCTGTTGCAAAATATTACCCATCTATTGCACCAATTATAGTTGACGGGTAATCTGTTGCAACAGATGGACCATCTGTTTCAATATCTTTCTTTGAGGAAAATTATTTTAGTTAAAAGAAGATATACTGCATCATCCAGAGGGTTAAAGAGATCAGACTCGTTAATATTTTTTTTTACTGCTCTCTACTGTAGACAACCACCTAAGGATCCTTGGATAAGAAACCTTATCAGGGTAATCCTTGAAATGCTTTCGGAAGGAAGGAATGGCTTCATATTCCCAAGCCTAAAAATTGTAAATAGGAAGCAAGCAAAAAAAAGAAGTTATAACTATATTCAATATAAATTAATGAATGAGTAAAAATAGTGATCAATTTTACCATGAAAGCCCAAGGAAAGCCGTATAATGTGGTCGTCTTTGGCTTTAGCTTTTTCAGTAAATATTTGATAGTCAAGCAGTAGCTATCGTATCCCCAAGGATAATCATTGAATTTCCCAAAATCATCATCAAGCCCCAACAAATCATGTTCTATGACTTTCTTGACATCTCTTGCCAATAAAACAGAATGGACAAACCAAACTAAGCACAATTTCTCCCTGTAGTGCTTTGGTATGTCTTTATTCAGGAGATCTGCCATCAAATCCTCCACTCCGTAGCTAGGTACAACAATTCCCAACAACCCATATTTTTTACCTTGGATTTGTTGGACCCTTTGTGGGGTGTTTTCTTGATGCTAGGTTCTTTTGGACGATCTCATCTCAAGCCCGTCACTATGGCAAACTCTTTCAATCTAAAACAAAGCGACATGCCACAGTAGTTGATCCAGACTTCATCCATCTTTTTTCTGCCCTCCTTCGGACCTCCATCATCCCCCGCATACTTGATCCTGTATTTGAGAAGGCCATATACCATGATCATTGAAAAACGGAGAGGGCGGCCCCAGATCGCTTAAGAAAGTATGCAAAGCAGCTCTTCTTAAAATGTCCATCTATTTTTTCCTTTTTCATAATACTCCTAATTTCATCAAAAGGTTTCCCCAACTGACATTTAAGTACAAGATCACCAAATACTACTTTAGGGCTATTCATCAGCATCGCAACTTAAAACTTATCAATACTAATGATTTTGATAGAATCATACTGGAATTTTGATATTATTTCACGCCCCATTAGTGAGGAGGAGTTATCACTTTCCTTAGCTTCATTTTTCCCTGACTGAAATTTTTCTGGAAGTTTCTCCGAATCTATCTGTACTCTAGCCTTTTTTTGTTTGGTGATCAAAAGTTGATCCATTTTCAGTTTCTTTTCTTTTGGGAGACATCTTTTAACTACAAGCAATAGAAAAAAAATACATTGAATTTGATGTCTGCATAATTTAAAAAAAAGGTGAGACAAATTTCAACCTGTTTGAAGATAACCTATCAGTTGGAAAAGATGGGGAACCCAAATCTGTTTGAAGACCTAATTAATATCTCCCTACAGATATTCCACCTGTTGCAACAGATGGACAAATTTCAATAAATTATTCTACGCCATATTACAATAAAATACTCCAACAGATAACCCATCAGTTGGAATAGATGGGGAATCGGTTTGAAGACCTATTTAATATCTCCCAACTGATCTTCCACCTATTGCAACAGATGGGCCACCACTACCACAACCAATGCCACCACCAATTCCATCACCACCACCAATTCCACCAATACCAACACCAAGACCACCGGCACCACTCCAAAATTCATAAATACCAATAACACCAACAACAACCACCAATAATACCACAAACACCATCCAACAATACCACGACTATCAACAAAACACTGAGAGAAAAACTAGAGTTTTCTCGGGTGCTTCCTACTTTTTTAGCAACAAAACTCAAAATTGTTAACCCATTCTCGAAGATAATACAACTAAAAGTCTTCTTTTTCATCATTAACTAAAATGCCTTATTTTTTAGAATAAAGAACAAATGTAGAACTCTTATCAAAATCTTTTACCAGTGAAGACAGAGAAAACGATGGATACATGTGGGAATAAAGTAAAAACAACAACTATGTATAGTCGTAAATAGGAAGAAAATCGACCCGTTTTGAAGGGTTAAGCAATATATTAAGTAGTTATTGTTTGTATTGTTGAGAGGGAGAGGAGACCCAAAGAGAGAGAGAAGAGCGAGAACTTAATATTTGAAATGAAAAGTTTTTTGCGCAAATGGATGATTTGAATGGGTTGATTTGTAATTTTGAAAAAGAATGTCAAGTTTTGAAATTGCTAATTTGATCCGAATTGATCTTAATTAATTTTAAAAGTTTTAAAAGATATAGTTTTTAAAATATTGAGTTGATGAGAACTTATTTCAACTCAGAGTGATCGATCGATGACTCAGGTCGGGATGAACGCAATACCAACGTCGTGTAATTGCAAAGACTCGATTGGATTTATAATTGACCCTGTGAGCTCATTTATTCATCCCTATCTATACCTAAATCAACTTAGGTTCTATCACTATCCTAACAATGAGTTGATGAGAACTCATTTCAACTCAGAGTGATTTATCGATGACTCGGGTCGGAATAAACGCAATACCAACGCCATGCAATTGGAAAGACTCGATTGACTTTATAGTTGAACCTTTGAGCTCATTCATTCATCCCTAGTTCCACCAAAAATAACTTAGGTACTATCACTATCCTAACATTGAGTTGATGAGAACTCATTTCAACTCAGAGTGATCGATCGACGACTCGGGTTGGGATGAACGCAGTACAAATGCCATGCAATTGCAAAGACTCGATTGGTTTTGTAGTTGACCCTGTGAGCTCATTCATTCATCCCTACTCCCACCTAAATCAACTTAGGTACTATCACTATCCTAACATTGAGTTGATGAGAACTTATTTCAACTCAAAGTTATCGATCGACGACTCGGGTCAGGATGAACGCAATACCAACGCCATGCAATTGCAAAGACTTGATTGGATTTGTAGTTGACCCTGTGAGCTCATTCATCCATCCGTAGTTCCACCTAAATCAATTTCAATAAAATATGTTGCAACAAACGTCTAAGCTGTTGAAAATTTTGGAATAGATATATCTATTGCAACAGATGACATATTTAATTTAATTATCAAATAGGCATTTGCATCTGTTATGACAGATGACTGACCTGTTAAAAATTTTCAAATAGATATTTATATTTGTTGTAACAGATGACATCTCTGATTTAATTAATTATCAAAAATGACATTTTCATTTGTTGTCAGAGATGACTGAGCTGCTGGGATTTTTAAACAAATATTGATATTTGTTGTAACCGATAACTGAGCTGTTCGGATTTATAAATATATATTTATATATGTCGCAACAGATGATATATCTGTTTGAAAATATTTTTCTCTTTTAATTTTAAAGCAAACTTTTGGTCCAAGTAGATAATGTATCAAGTAGTAGTACTTACTACTAAAGATGGTAAAAAATGTTTCTTGGATATCTCACTTTTGAGCAGTAGTGTCTTGTCTTTTCAATGTCACTAGTCTTAGTCTTCCTCGTGCCCCTCAAATTATTAATAAAATTATTGAATGTTATTCCATCTGTTTCAAAATAGTTGGCCCTTTTTAACTTGGTACTCCCATTCAAAAAGTATTTATTAAGGGTTTATTTTACAAAATTAGCCTTATTAATTATTCTTTGAAAATATAAATTTGACTAAATATACTTTTTTTTAATATTTTTAGAAAGAGGGTCAACTAAAATGAAACGGAGGAAGTAATTAATGAATATTGAAATCCCCACATCTACGTACACAATACATCTATAAAAATTATCTCATCTCTTTCTTCAGCTACAGTTTATTTTATTCAACTCTCATGTTTTTCTTTCTTTCCTCTTTAGGGTCACAACCTTTTTTTATCTCTTTTCTCTTCTCTTCTCATAAAGATCCTTTCGGATCTAACCCGATCCATATCTTTCCTCGACTGAAATTGCTATTTTAATCCCCTTTTTGATATTAAGGTATGGTTCATTATTGCCCTTTCATTATCCTCTTCTTCTTTTCAAGTTATTTACATCTGTTTTTTTATTTAGTTACTATTTACCCATATCATATTTTTTAAAAAATTTGAAGGAAATTCTAAGTATTGAATAAATAAACAGAGAATTTTTATTACAATATGCGAAAAAAGTCATATGTTGGGAGAAGTTTAAAAGCCTTGTTGGTAGTATCATATTTTTGTATGTATTTTGTTTGTTTATTTATTGTTGTTTCAGTTATTGATGTTGTTGGTGGGGTTGGAGTTTTTGGAACTTGTGGTGTGGTGTTGTTGATGGTTTTGGAACAAAGTATGTTGCTTCTTTGTTGTTGATGATGTAGTTGGAACAAATGTTGTTGTTTCTTTGTTGTTGATGTATTTTATTTATAGTTTATGCTGTTATTGATGTTGCAACAGATGGAGAAACTGTTGGAACAAATCAAACCACCAGAAAGGCTGGTTTGATGTATTCCATCAAACTCTGCATCTGTTGCAATAGACTCCACATCTGATGCAACAGACTCTATATCTGTTGCAACAGATGGATAATGTTCTTTCTGTGACATCAATTTTTTTCCTCTTCTTTGTAGATATAAGGAAGTAACAGTTGATCAACTTTTTCTGAACCATCACAAGAGGCTGCAGTAAAGATGGGTTCTGAGGAATAAGTTGGATGCAGATGGAACCACTTTATATGTGGGAGGTATGTATTACTGATAATGTTATTGTTGAAACGCACATAGAGTGCATTGATTTTTTGAATCCTGTTTTTACTGATTAGTCATAGATCATTCAAATAAGATGTCTAATTTTACAGTTAAATTTTGTAGGTTCGAACTAATGAGGCTGAGGGACCATGAATATGGCTATGATAACCTATTAAGATTTAATGTCGGTTGTTGCTCATGTTTATTTGTCAAGTATTGTGAAGGGATCTAGTTT